>NW_019741302.1:818735-962098 GCF_002891405.2 Cryptotermes secundus | reverse complement strand
GACGTTATAACCAAGTTCTACTGTAATTAGATTGTGGATCTTAGAACGTAATATTTCGCCTCCTGCTTGAATAAGTTCTGCCGAAATTTGATCACTACCTGGCGATTTATACCGTTTCAGTTTTGCAATAGCACTTTCAAAATCAAAAGTGCTAGGATCAGGTATATTATCGGCTCAGCTGTATCGATTTCTGTCTGCCTAACATCACTGACCCTATGTACATTCAATAACTGAGAGAAGTAGTTCCTCCACCTGTAAATAATGTTGTGGGAGTCTGCAAGCAGATCACCATTCTCATCCTTCACTAACTTGCTGCTAGGCTGGTAACCCCTCTTAAAGTCATTTATTCCTCTATACAGGTCTCTAATATTCTTGTTCTTACTGTTCGTTGCAAGGTCGTCAATTTTGTCTTTCAGATATTCCCTCTTTTTGTTCCTGAAATGCCTGCTGGTTTCACGTCTTATATTGTTCAGATTAACCCCATTTAACTCGCTTGGATCCTGTAACCACTGCAATTTGGCCTGCTTTCTTTGATCTAATAATTTTGAGCATCCTTCATCGAACCATGGCTTATGCTTCTTCGGTTCATGATAACCTAGACTCTCTTTGGCAGACATTTTTATATTCTAATAGTTTCCCAAGTTAATATTGTAACGTGTTTAGACACTGAAGACGCCGTTCGGATTGTTAACCAGACAATTGATAGAGTCCAAAAGAAGCCTAATAGTTCTGTACAGCATACACCATCGTCAGAATCCTTTCAAGTCTATTCATTCAATGTTGTTAAGAAGCTACTGAAGCGAAATTATGGAATTTAACGTGTCGATATTCCATATACGTGTACATCTAGCCAGAGTGATTAAATATATATGAGAAATCTTGGTTGATATTGTAACGTATCGGGCGTATAACGCGACAAATAACTTCACGATGTATTCGATGTAGCGAATTTTATTTCACATCCGCTCTCACAATCACCCAAATTACAATCTGACGATTACTGCTATCTGCAGTATCACAAATAGTACACTCCAAATGCCACAATACAAACTGACTGGTTGCTGGCTAACTCGACGATAGGTCCAGGACTCGCTGGTAGCCACACTAGAACTGACTGGTAGCCACATTAGAACTCGAACTCGNAACCTAGACTCTCTTTGGCAGACATTTTTATATTCTAATAGTTTCCCAAGTTAATATTGTAACGTGTTTAGACACTGAAGACGCCGTTCGGATTGTTAACCAGACAATTGATAGAGTCCAAAAGAAGCCTAATAGTTCTGTACAGCATACACCATCGTCAGAATCCTTTCAAGTCTATTCATTCAATGTTGTTAAGAAGCTACTGAAGCGAAATTATGGAATTTAACGTGTCGATATTCCATATACGTGTACATCTAGCCAGAGTGATTAAATATATATGAGAAATCTTGGTTGATATTGTAACGTATCGGGCGTATAACGCGACAAATAACTTCACGATGTATTCGATGTAGCGAATTTTATTTCACATCCGCTCTCACAATCACCCAAATTACAATCTGACGATTACTGCTATCTGCAGTATCACAAATAGTACACTCCAAATGCCACAATACAAACTGACTGGTTGCTGGCTAACTCGACGATAGGTCCAGGACTCGCTGGTAGCCACACTAGAACTGACTGGTAGCCACATTAGAACTCGAACTCGAACTGTTACTTTATAACTGACTGTGAATAGCCTTCGCTGCTCCCTATGTAGCCTCGATCGGACAATACGGGAAAACGGCCACGTAATAGGCACCCTTTTTGCTAGCCACGCTGTCCGGTTACGTCACTGCTGTTGATTCGCCTTGCACAGTTATCCGGTTACGGGGCTCGGCTATCTTCGGCTCCGCTCGGCTCTCTTCGTCACCGCGCATGGCTGCCAGGATGCGGGGTGATTACTCGCCTATTCCGCGAGCGTTACGTTACCGCTGCGGGGTGGGAGGGGTCAACATGTCACAATATTATACAGTTTATCATGTTCAATTAATTCTGGGGATATGCTGTTGCTGTCGGCGCTTTCCAGTTATACCGGTGCAATTATTGTAGGATTCGAATAAGACGACAGGTGACTGTAGGGCAGTGGCAAAGGTTTTCTATTCGCGACAGTTAAAGCAATCAGCATTGGTTCAACAGAGTTACAATCCGGGCGGTCTCAGAACTAAACTGTTTTGTTTGTTTGCATGCATGTATATTTCTCTAGTTTTTAGGAGGGGCGGAGGCCGAGGTAACACGTGGCAGACTTTGCACAGACAAGCTAGATAATTTGTATTTCTATATGTAAAGCCGGACGTTAAGAATTATGGGTCTGTTCACAGCGTTGCCAAGTCGCAAGAACTCTTTGCTGATGTGTATGGTATGGTGTCAGATTTAGGACTTGGAAGTTCAGGCGGAACCGACATCACAACCTGTCTTAGCACAAGGGACCGTCAGTCGTTCGTCATGTCTGAATACTAGTCCTACTAGTACAGAGGATTTTGGTCGTTATGTCCCTTTATGTCAGTGCTTGTGATAGAAATTCATAATTCAGTGGTCAATAGAGATTCGAATGTTAATGAGTTTGAATATTCAATGTAATCATAATACATGTGGAAAACATGGCAAATTCATGAATATAGGCATTCGGACGGCAAGATATTACAGATGAAACTTAGTTTTATTCCATCTCACTTTCCCGTGTTGGTTTTAATGTTTATTTCAGCAGTTGTTGGACATTTAAGCATAGAAAATCAGATCCAAACATGTGCATACGAGCCTAAATATAAGCAGAAACCTATGATGACTACGAAAATAATAATAATAACAAAACCGAAGTTCCTGTGTGTGATTAATTAAGCACCACGCCATGAAGATTCATGTGTGAGTGCAGGTAGAGCTTCACCATTCTTGACCTCGTCACCAGATGGAGGTGAATGTCAGTTTCACGCCCCGGCAGCTTTAACCCCGAAGAAAAAGCCCCCAGTACCGATTAGATAGGCTGAGTTGGCCCTAGAGTCTGCGTGGACGCTGTGGAGGAGAGAAAAATCTTTTGACTCTCCAGGAATCGAGTCCCGGTCGTCCAGTTCGTCGTTATATAGACCGAGCTATTCGGGCTCCCACAATGACGATGATGATAACAGTAACATCATTATTGTGATGGCAATAATAATGGTAATACTATCACGTAATGTACTTGTCTGTGNGGGCTCCCACAATGATGATGATAATGATGATGATGATGATGATGATGATGATAATAACAGTAACATCAGTATTGTGATGGCAATAATGATGGTAATACTATCACGTAATATACTTGTCTGTATCATTGCTGTGTCCAAATTAGGTGCATCTAATTGCCGTGGTAATTGATATGTATTTGTAACGGTTAGATTTTTATTAATTTATGGCTTACTGTTGCTTAGTGATCTGGAAGCAAGCTGTTGTGACCTATTTTGAGACATTCACAGGAATTTTCCTCATATGGCTGAGGATAACTACGAAAGCATCGGTCAGGATGGTCAATATTACGGCCTACATTCGAGCCAGTGACCGCCAGAATACCAGTTACACACGTTACCGCTCAGCCATCTTGCTCGGCTCTGAAGGTTAGAATTGTGGGCGTGCGTTTATCTTGTGGTCATGACAGCTGAAAAATTGAAAGCAATTGTTGTGTTGGAGTTTATAATTTGGCCTTCTGGCTATAAGTAATGTTTGTGTTTTCGCTTGCCGTATGTTATGAATTCTCCTATTCACTTTTTCATCTTCGAATGAACAGATGCCATGATAAATTGTTGTTGTCATACCGGCACGTACTTGAGAACAGCAACACTTATCGAAATGATATTCATGATTGTATTAAGAGCTGATTAAATTCACGTAATTGTAATATCCCTGGCCTGACAGCACATCGTCATATCCTCCATCTCTCAGTTAAGACGGTAAGTCGGTATAGCGACTGGCTACTGGATGGACAACCGAGGGGTTAGAGTTGGACTCCCGGTGGTGTCAAAAATTTTCACCTCTCCACATCGTCCAAACCGACTTGGTCCCACCCAGTCTCCTACACAATGAGTACCGGAGGCCCAAGGGGTAAAGCGGCTGGGACGTGAAGCTGATCACTGACCTCCAACTAGTACCGAGGTTAATAAAACATGGGTCTATACATCCACTCCCCAGTATGTCTTCATGGCGTAGTGCTTAATTAGTCAAGCACAGGGACAACTTTACCTTTATCTGCGACTCGGTTCTTGGCTGGTTACAGAGCAAGTAGCCTTTTGTTATTTATATCCTTCGGCTTTCAGGTCTAGAGAACCGAAAATTAACGGCTGTGGGGATCCGTTGCGCTGACCATGTGACGCCCTCTATCCGCCAAAGTTGGCACTAACTTCGCCGACAAGCGGCGGTCGCTCGGTCGGTATAGTTCGCTTGCGGATTACAGGCCACGGAGTTTTTTGTATCCGTCGGCTTATTGCTTACTGTATCTAAGCAAAAAGCTGGGGATTAAAGTGCACAGAACAGTAGTTACCATTTTTATTTTGCCGTGCAAGCAGTGACACTTCTGACTTGTGCTCTTGAAGCATCCGGTTTGATTCTCGACCGGGAAATCGATAATATGACTCTCATTTTAGTGGGTTTCCACAGTGGCTTCAGGAAGATTCCGGAGTAATACATTGAGTTACACCGCGACCTCGTCCTTCCAAATCCTTCCCAGTTTATTATTCCCCAGCATCCAGTAATTCGACTGTACATAGTCTGACAACGCCGTTACGTAAACTACGTTGTTGGATTTGAGGTTATCATGGCGGTGACTGTGAAGAGTACGATCATTTGGGTTGTAACGCCCTGTAGATTGCAAACAGTCCTACCTTTTGTAGGAATACATTATCGCTATCTTCAGGGTCAAAGGGGAAGCCAAGCAAGAAATCAGCGGAAGCAGCTGGCAAACTCAGCTTGAACCTGAAAATGGAGGCGGTATGTGCCTCCTAAACGTTTGGCTTTCTCCGAACTACGCGGCATTAGAACCCAGAAGACTTCACTGTAAGGGGATAAAACAGATTAGGAGGTACGCCATGGAGTAGAACAGGAAAAACGTGAATCTTCGTGTGTTGAACTCCTTCCCTAATATTGTTATTGTCATTGTCGGATTTGCAGTTTTCGGAGGCCCAGGGGCAGTGAAATTGTGGAGACGCTTGTCAGTAGCAACAAATTAGGTTATGGCAGTACTTTTCTTTTCTTATGTCTTGTAAGAACTAAAAATACAATCTTACTTTTCCTGCTTTTAGAGACGAAAGTCTCTCAACAGAAACTATGGATTCTACTTCTGCTTCGTGGAGGTCCCTGGAGCGACCGCCTTGACTGTCCCCTCCCCTTAACACCGGCCCCGGTTGTTGTCACAATACAAGGGCGGATCGGAAAGTTACCTGAAATATATTTATTTTTCTCAGATGATAAGTAAAATCAGTACGTCACTCATTCAGGTCTGCATTCCGTACAGTTTCCCCGTACACTGAGACATTTATCCCACCCGTACATCAGTTTATTGATTCCATTCTGAAAGAACTGTGTGCCCTGTGCCTGGCTATATATGTCGATGTTGTTTGCATGGCCTAAGAACCCGGTTTAAACCGACAATCCGCAATACCTTTTTTTGTTATCAGTGGCCCAAACGCGCGGTAGTCACTGTGGGACAGATCGGAACTGCACGGTGATACAGAATCATCGAACCAAAAGTCCGCACTCAGTTCGCTGTTCTTTAACTTTCTGATCTGCAGTCGTATCAAGGAGGATACTGTAGGTGGTACACGTAGCACGCATGGAAATTAAGTGAAATCCATAGAAAATCTTAGTCGAAAGTTCTTAAGGGATGAGGCCACTGGAGAAACTTCAGTGTAGACTGTAGGATAACGTATGCACTGGATTCAGTTGCCTCAAGCTGTGGGCAGATGGCAGGCCTTTACGAACGGAATGCTGTGTACCGAGTTGTAGCGAGATGTTTGTCATCTTGGTAATAAACAGGTGGGCTATAGTCTGGTCTTTTATCTGCAGATGTATAATGACTGTTTCAGTTCCGGTTTTCAGTTGCTCTAATCCCGCTGTCATTTGTACGGACAGAAGCCTTTTCGCGTTGTGCCCGAACCCCACATGCGGTTCCCAGCCGAACGAGATGCGTGTTTCTCGTGGTTCCAGGTAGCGGAGCCGAATAATGCGTGACTGATATGAAACCGCAGAAGATGACTAGGGTGATAAACTCGAAGGGAATTTGACGGGTGGGGTATGTAGTATAGGAGAGATGAGAAATGCTTGGAATGTAAATTTGCCCCTGTAATCAAGCACCACTCAAAGAAGACGAATAAGGATTGAAGCTCTGCTATTCTAGACATGGGCACTAGATGGAGGTAGGTTGTCAGCTTCGCGCTCGAGCTGCTTTTCCCCCGGGAGAGAACCTCCGAAGCCCATTGGATAGGAATCAGGGTGGGCTCTAGAGCCCACGCTTCAGAGTCTTCATGCTTTAGAGAGGAGAAAAATGTACCCCCTCCAGGAATCGAAGCACGACCGTCCAGCGGTAGCTTGCACAAAATTGTAGTCGGAAACTCTGAAAGGAGAGACACCATTGGGAGACCTAGGTATGGATGGGACGGTGTCATTAAAATCAATCTTAGAGGAGCAGGTTGTGAGGATATGGACTGAATTCATCTGGCTCATGATAGGGTCCATTGTCGGACTATTGTAATCACGGTAATGAACCTTCGGGTTCTAGAAAAGGCGGGGAAGCTTTGATTATAAAAAGAACAGGAAGTAAAAATTTAAACTCCAGAAATAAAATTCTTGGGGACAGTAGCAGACTACACAAGGAAGGACAAAGAAGAAATACTAAAATTATGGAAGAGCTGAACATCTATGACCTAAATAATGAATTTCTGAAATCCAAATCACATTGAAAATATCACGTTCTACGACAGACGGTTTCGGAAGAAAATTATGACCTACAACCCCGAAAGACGACGAAAAGCGAGGCGCCCACAGTTCAGTTGGAAAGACCGACATACTCCTCAGTAGGACGGGACAGACCAAGCATGGCTTAATCCATGATGATGATGATGATGATAATGATGAAGTATTTCATGGAGCCCTGTACACCCCTGTTTGATATCCGCTGCTGTGAGCAGAAAACTCAGTTTCAAGGCACCTCGTCAAAGGGAAGGGTTCACTATGGAAGCAACATTCCTCAGGGCCCTTCCATACCCCGTCTTGCATGATGCTAATATTTTATTTTATAGAAAACCCAGTCGATGACTGGAGAAGAAAAGGATATTATATTTAGTTTTCATTGAACTCAGTTACCGGTACATAAGTGTTAAAATCATGAAGTTAAACGCCTTCGCGTGTTGTTTTGTCATGTTCAGAGTGTTTCTCGCGTTCCACTCAATTAAAGTACAGGTGAAGCTGTGTCTACATTTTTAATTAAGCACCAGGCCATGAAGGCGTATGGGGAACCAGAAGTATAGTTCCACGTATAGATCTCTTTGACCTCGATACTAAATAGAATTGGTGGTACGCGGTAGCGTAGTTGGTTGAGACACTACGCTGCAGGCCGGAAGGTCGCGGTTTCGATTTTCGATGAGGTAATTGGATTTCTTATTTGACCTAATCTTTCCAGCCGCATTATGATCCTGGGGTCGACTCAGCCTCTAACAGAAATGAGTACCACGAATCTTCCCGGGGGTAAAGGGCGGCCGGCGCGTAAGGCTGATAACCTTACCGCAGTTTGTGAGCCGATTGTCTAGACAAAATGTGGGAGCCTCGACGTCTCACACCCCCGTGAGCCTTCACGGCCTGTTACAGGGACAGTTTTACTTTAGTTTTGCTAGAATGAGTTGAGTGATCAGCTTGATGATCCTCCCGCTCTACCCCGGAAAGCATTGGGTAGAAGGGTGGTTGAATTCCACATCCGGGTTGGATGTTGTGGGGAAGATAATCATACCCCGAGCCCTCAATTATCCGTCCCGTAGCCTAGTCGCTGTGCTGAATGAGCTGTTCTATCACATTACCTTTCTCTGTCATACCGTATTTAAATTTTAACATCGGGTTCCTGGAATGGAACCATTGAAGGGCTACATAACTTTATTAAGACTTTTAAACTTGAGTGTTCTTAAGCAAGTAATATTTATAAGTAAAAAAACTAACCTTCCACTCGTCCAGTATAAATTGACTGGGAAATTTGGTGTCTTTTATGTTGGTACCATATGGAGAACCTGTCTCTACAGTTATGACTTCTGTTATAATAGTTCTCTGATATACGAATATGTATGGGGTTTTTAATGTTTTAATGTTTTGTCTTAGCTCTCGCAGATGGTTTGTGCTGTGCTTGGTTTGTATAGCCTATCTTGTGTTGGTACGGGTGTCCGGAGATAGGGACTAGCTCTATCGATTGGGCCAAACTGAGCATGTTTTACCCGAAGACGAAGACAGAATCCAGCCTCCGAAACGTTGTGCTTTAAAAAAACAGGACGATGGATAATGTCCAGAAGAATAATATGGGTACTGACGGTGATTTCCCTGGGGGTAAATCGACCGGGTTTTGAAGCTGACCATTCATCTTAATCTAGTGCCGAGGTCAAGAATGGTGGAGCTATACCTCCATTCTCTCACATGTCCTCATGACATATTGCTTAATTAATTAAGCACAGGGAAACTTTACCTGTTACCTTTTATGTTACTTTGATGACTTGATATAAGCGTGTGTATGTGTGTGTATATGAAGTGATCAACTAATGCAGCAGGGCGCTTAAATACAATATTATGAATATTATATCATTTATATAGTTCTAGGTCATTTGTAGTTTGCATAGGTTATTCGTGCCCATTAGCTGTGAGTAAACTTTTTCGCCTTGCTCAGAATGGACTCTTGATACTGCTAAATTTGAACCTGTGCTTAAGTAATTCACCACTACACCACAAAGGCGTGGTGGATGTATGGCTCCACGCATTCTTGACCTCGGCACTAGTTAGAGGTGAGTAGGCAGCTTTACGCACTGGCCGCCTTATCCCGGGGGAAATGGCCCCTGGTATCCATTGGATAGTAGGCTGGGTGGGCCCCAGGATCGGTCTGGACGACATAGAGAAGATAGAAACCTCGCCCTTACCGGGACTGGAACTCTAACCGTAGCCGGTCGCTATATCGTGTGCCCTATCCCAGCTTCTCTTGATACTGCTACGAAATAAATTGTGACATGGCGGAAACCTGTCTGTTAGTGCATTGTGCATCCAGCTAGAAACTGGGGGGCTGGATCTCATTTTGATATGCCGTTTTCTCCCGTACCTGTGATTGAATGTGTCTTCTGGTGCTTCTAGCATCTCCCTCGTTTTTCATACTGGGGAGTTACATAATCCTGCCGACCCAGGCTAGGGGAGATTATGGTTGGATGGAACAGGCAACCAGAAATCTGTCTGTTGCTGGGTTCCGCACCTGGTACCAGACAGCTCGAGAGAACAAGGGAAGAAACTTAGAATCGCCATACAGAACAATCTTGTGTGAACACGTTAAAGCATATGCAAATATTAGTCAGAGTGAAGATGGCTTTGGGGTTTGGCCAGTATCTGCCGCACGCATACAGAACTTGCAGCTGGCTCGTCCCGAGAAGTACAAGAATCTCTGTTCTGAGAAGACTGCCCGTCATTCAGATATGCCCAGTGTTTGACCATTTTCTAGAAACTCTCTAACGAAAGGTAATCAGAAATGCCAAAGCAAATGTTTTCATGCTAAACGCTCATGGCTCTTAAGATTACTGTCCTCTGGGATTCAGAGCAACGTGCTGCTAACCATCTTCAGGGAAAGACACTGTTCTGTCCTGAAGATTTAGGCAGCATGCTCCTCCGAATGATTTCCAGCGATCTATCAGACTGTACAGCGTCACATGCTGGAAGATACTAGTATTCTTCATAGTCACCACAGTAAGAAGACTTTACTTAAAATGACAGTGATGTGGAAGTGTTTATCAACTCGCGGGACGCGTTCCACTGTTGGGACTTGACGGTCGGGTGGGTGGACTGGAGATTTCGCAGATAAGAACTTTCACCCATAATTAATGTAGTACTGACATTTACATATTTTTAAATATCCGTGCTTTGAAAAAAAGACTGTGTTTTTACTGTGGTGTGGCTTCGGTGTTTTGCAAAATGGTCGGTGGAACACTATGGAGGAGGTTCAGAATTACTGTTGTACTGCAATAACGCTCCCATCCTCCACTGGAATTCCAAGATAAAGAAAGAATGCTTTCTTCATGCAAAACTTAATTATAAAATAAAGTTAAACGATTATAAAATTAATATGCATTCGACCAACTTGATTAGGGTGGTGCAGTCATCTGCTTTAAATAGGCGTAACCCAGAACCGTGTATGATTGAAAAAAACCCAAATTTATGAATTTGTTGCTCAAAGATCATGCTGAACTATAAGAAAAGAAAAGAATAAACCCTATAACAGGCCTTGGAGGTTCATAGGATTGTGAGACGTCGAGACCCCCACATTTTCTACACCTTCGGCTCACAGATGGCAGTAAGGCTGTCAGCCTTACGCGCCTGCCGCCCTTCACCTCCAGGACCATTCCTGGTACTCATTTCTGTTAGAGGCTGAGTCGACCCAAGGGTAATAATGCTGCTGGAAGGTTTCGGTGAGTTGAAGAATCCAGTGACCTCATCGGGAATCTAACCCGCGATCTTATGGCGTAGCATAGTGCCTCAGCTAACTATGCTGATGCGTGACTCCACCATTGTGTATAATAACTACAAGAAATATACAGCAAGCTGCGGTTTGAGGTGGGGCACGCGGTAGCGCATTTGGTTGAGGCACTATGCTACAAGCCGGAGGGTCGCGCGATCCATTCCCGATGAGGTCATTGGATTTTTTCAATTGACCTAATTCTAACAGCCGCACTGTGGCCCTGCGGTCCACTCAGCCTCTAACAGAAATGAGTGCCAGGAATATTCTTGGAATATTCTTTGGAGTAAAGGACGACCGGCGCGTAGGGCTGACAACCTGATTGTCTAGAAAATGTGGAAACCTCAACATCTCACAACCCTATGGGCCTCCACGGCCTGTTACAGGGATACCTTTACTTACTTACTTACTTACTTACTTACTTACTTACTTACGTTTTGAGGCTTTAAATATTTTGACCGAGTAAACCGTAGTTTACCCTGTGCTTCTGCGGCCCTCAAGGATTAATCCTCTTACCCCGTTACGGATCAGAATTAGCTCTAAAATAACGAATCATTCTAGACATACTGTATGACTCCTGGGACATGAGATCCGATCACCTAAAGGCCTTCAGCTACACCGGGCGGCACAACTGCGAAGAGCGCGCTGGTACGAGCACTTCCGTTACGCAAACAGCGAGGAAATCGTCTAAAGCGATTACGCTTCTGACTTGTATTCGCCAGTTGCTCGGTTCGAATCTCGACCCCGACATCAGTTATTATGACTGAGGTTTTCATGGGTGATTCTTAGTCCTTCCAGGTAAATGCCAGAATAGTGCCTCAATTAGAACACAACAGCTTCGTGCTAAATCCTCTTCAATTTATTATTCACCAATTATCGTACCATTTGACGTTATCCATTGTGGAATACGAATAGTATCATACGAAAAAGAACCGAAAAATGCATGTCCAAAGCGGGACTCGAACACGCATACCTGTTTTTGGAGTACTTCAATACCATATGGGAATATACTCGACCGCAGTTGGTTTGTGAGTCATGGAAACTATGATGATACAGAGAGATTACTTTTCACAATGTGGCGTTGTGAAAGAAAGTTAAAAATTTCTGTAAGGACGTTTATATGAAATGATGCTCACGTCACTTTGTTACATCGCAAGCAAAGTCCTGAAAGTTGTGCATAGTTGATAACATCTTCTTATGACTTTACTCATTTAGCAATTCTGTTCGTGCTCTGTATGTACGCTGTGCATGTGTGTCACAATATGTACTTGCTTTTCTTATGAGCTACCATCTCACGCTTCGTCCTTCTGCCTTTTATTTGAATCACGCGGCGGACTACGGACTGGGCCGCCAGGGTTCGATACATGGCAAGAAAGAGACTTTTCTCTTCTCCACAACGTCGAGACGGGCACTGGGGCCCACAGAGCCCCCTATCCAATGGGCGAAGCAGAATATACCACTGTAGATCGCGGTGCAAGGGCCGAGGAGGCCTACCCCTCATACATTCATTCATCCAATGGGTGCCGGGGTCTCTTTCCCCAAAGGTGTAGCGGCCGGGTCTTGAAGATGACCTCTCACCTCCGTCTAGTGCCAAGGTCAATAATTGTGGAGCTATATCTCCACTCCTCAGTACACCTTAATGGCATTGTCCTTAATTAAATGCGGGGAGAAACCTGCATTTAACTTGTTCACGTGAAAGGGAGTCATTCGGCCTCACTAGCCTGCCTCAAACTCGTTTTGAAATAAGACAGACTTCTGTCAGGTATTGTGTTGTATCTCAGCGTTTTGATGGATTTAGACCCTTGTTGTCCGATCACATGTAGCCCATGTTTCTAGCGGCATGTAGCTAGAGAGACCTCCCCCCCCCAATTTCCGTTTCTGTAGCCATGTCTGTTACGAAACCGAAGGTCGTAGTTGAATGATTAGCACTCAAACATCTAACAGGGAGGCTTGTCGTTCTGATTGAGGTGTTTCGTGGTTTTCTTCCATATGCAAAATATTGGCATATTGCCTTAAAATTGGCCACCACTGCAGCCTTTCAGATTCTTTATTTATCGCTCACTAGTATGTTTACATTCGATGCTGTATAATCGATGAAAACGGGACGGAATTTCGCGAAACTTAGTATGAACAACATGCTGCTTCAAGTCATACCACATTCGTTTCATGGATATTATGTGAACTAGTGGCGCCGTATCAGAATTGGCGTCATGTGTAGCAGAGATTCTGAAATTATGTATTAGGATAGAGCGTGCAAGTTCTGTTGCGGTAAATTTTTGTGTAATGGATTGGCTATGCGAAATCCACATAAACCTTTCGTTTTGCCACAGATAAGTAATGACCCGGTGAAGCTGGGAAAGCAAAGTTCAATGTGGATTATTGTAAATAAATTTACGGAATATTGAGGCATTTTATTGCGTTAATCGGAACGGATTTACAGATTTTATATTAAGGATTTTATTATGCTAATCGCAGGTTCTACTAGTGCATGTCATATAAAGGTAAAGGCAAAAAAAAAAAAAAGGGGGTAAAGTTATCCCTGTACCAGGCCGTGAAGGCCCATAGGATTGTGAGACATCGAGGCTCCCACATTTTCTCTAAACAATCGGCTCACAGATGACGGTGAGGTCAGCCTTACGCGCCGGCCGCCCTTTACCAACAGCAATATTCCTTGTACTCATTTCTGTTAGAGGCTCCTAGAGACATGAGGATCTTTTACGTGCCGTAAATCTACGATACGGGTCCCACGGCTTAAAGTCCCTCCCGGAGGACTTGTTCCCTGAATTTTTCCGCCCTGAAAAATTCCACTTCCTCCGTCGGGTTTGAACCCGCGTACCTTGAGTCATGAGGTGGGAACGTTACCCCTAGACTACGGAGGCCTCTTAATTATTCAAGTTCGGTTTTAGTTATATGTGCTCTTCTTTTTTCATTCATTCATCAGTAATCTGTCAGACGACAGGTCCAGCTATTCTTACCGCTGCCTAATTACCGTCTCAGTCTGACAATTCGTCTGTAATGTATCACAGAAGAAGATATTTTGTTGATACAAGGTCAATAGTATGAGCTGGGATAGCTCAGTCAGTTATAGTGACTAGCTCTCGGCTGAAGGCCGAGAATCCACTTCGATTCCGGGCATGGGCTATGGATTTTTATCCAGCATTCACATCGGCTCAGGGTCCCATCCAACCTATTGTGCAACTTGTATCGGTGGTGTAGTTCGATTACTACGTTATGACGCAAACCTGCGCGAAGAAGTGAAAGGAAAATAGGACAGCGGAGTGAGTAAGCCCGTTACAAGCCGCTCCACATATCTGCTGTAAGAGAATATGGACTCCTCCGTTCCGCCCATACAGAGAAATTGTCTTCTACGCATGTGTCATCACATTGTAATCGAGCTCTAAAGCGACCGAGGCGTGAAGATGACCACTCATTCCCATTCCGTACCGAGGTTTAGAATGCTCGGCGCTGTATCTCCATTTCCTCACATGCCTTCATGTCGTGGTACTTCATTAGTCGTAGTCATAACGTTACTTTATCAAGGAGCGTTGTTATTAGCAGGTAGTAAAGTTGTTTGATTAACGTAAAATATTGCGGCTTCGTAGTACGTAAACTGTGTAACAACTTATATAGAGGATGTTTGAAAAGAGAATGTTGAGAATATTTGGATGTAAGAGGAAGAATGTGATGAGCCGGTATACCTCAGTCGGTATAACAACGGGTCACGGTCTGGACGGGCTGGGTTCCATTCCGAGCAGGGGACAAGGAAATTTTCTGTTCCATAGCTTCCAGACCAGCTCTGGCGGATATCCAACCTCCTATCCAACATGTACGGGGTGTTCTTTCACCACGCTATGATGACGTATGCGGAGTGGAGGTACAGCTGCACCAATCCTGGCCTTAGCACTAGATGGAGGTGAGTGGTCAGATTAACGCCCCGGCCTCTTTACATCCGGGGAAAGAGATACCGGCACCCATTCGATAGAAGGCTGCTTTCTGGAGCCGATCTGGACGTTGTGGAAGAAAAAAAAAGTGCTTTCCTCTGCCTCGAACCGAACGCTGGCCGCCCAGCCCTTAGCCTATCGCTATACCGACTGAGCTATCCTGCTTCCTAGCATGTGAAAATGTTACTCTTATTTAAAGAGCTTGAGGTAGTTTCGCTAATGGGTATGTACTATTTCAGTAACCAACTTCGTCTATTCTCTTCAGCATGTGTGACAGTTCAGCCCAACTATCATCATCATCGTTGGCAAAACGGCAGTTTTTCCTTAAAATATTATACCAGATTAGACCACACGGCTTTCGCAACATTATTTTTTTTACAAAGCAGGCGGTCAGCCTTGCATCCAACCCCCAACCTGGAGTACCATGTCTCTATAGTTATGTCTCCAATGACAGGGTGGCCCAGTTATACCCCCAGGCACCGGGATTCTTTTTCGTCGCCTTCTACGACTCACAGGACCACGGTGGAGGTATGCCTCCACAACTCAGCTATTATACTCATCATTTTTATCCACCTGGATTCATCTATCGCTTTTGTTTCGAAGGACGAATTCCCCACATTGAATGAAGGTTTGCTGTATCGCTAATTGGTATAATGATTATGAATGGAGAAGAAATCTCTAATATCTAATATTCTTCAATCCGGAAGGTCACGGGTTCGATTCCCGATGAGATCGTTGGATTTTTCAATTGACCTAAACCTTCCAGTGGCACTATGGCCCTGGGGTCGACTCAGCCTCTAACAGAAATGAGTACCAGGAATATTCTTGAAATGTTCTTGGGGGGTAAAGGGCGGCCTGTGCGTAAGGCTGACAACCTCACCGCTATCTTTGAACCGATTTTCTAGAAAATATGGGAGTCTCGACGCCTCACAACCCTGTGGACCTCCACGGCCTGTTAATGCATAACATTTCTTTCTTTTACGTGTAGTATCCCAGAATTTGCTTGGAAGAGCTGAGGACACCCACGGAAATCTGCACAATTACGATTTTGTAAGACCTCTGGAATTCGAAGCTTGATCCTAACCATTACACCACGAAGATGATTTCATATCATTTGGTGAAGAATGGGTGTCATGTTGAAGAGGGCCCTGTGTTTACTGCAGTGACGGGAGCAAGCGTGTTCGTGGGGTGGAGGCGCACAGAGGTATCCCGTCGGTGTCAGCACCGCGTGGCTTCACTCACCATGCAATCAACATGTCACGTTTCGTGTGTATGTTCATATACAATGAAGCAGCGTCTGCGAGACCAGGCTTTAATGAACGTCGCTATGGAATTGAGTTAGGGGTAAAAATATACAAAATTCTCTTTCCACGGGGAGATTCAAAACTCCATTTGTTGCAGGCTTTTTGATAATTTGTGCTGTAAGACACCCGAAAATCTTTGCATAGCGAAGTGCGTCTGACAGCTACATCGGTTATAGACTACGTCAGTGTTACCATAACAACCATTAAATTTTAACCCACCCTCCGTTCACCGTTGCTGATTCCACAGACCTGGCGTATACACATGTCTTCTAGATCTGTTTGTTCTGTGTGAAGATGTCGTTTGTAAAGACACGAAATGTTCCTCGTTTAATTTAGATGTTTTATTATTTTTTTGGAAACCAGAAACCAGTCTTAAGACGCGTGCGAAAGGCGAGTGTCGGTGCATAGTGAGCTTGAAATGCTCGTGTATTTTCAGCGTAAAGAGATTTCAGAAACAGGAAATGGATATAGGTGGAGCAAGTCTTCTTCATCTCCTTTTCTCGAAATACGGGTTTCGCAGTAGGTAGCAGCAGCACATTCCACCTTCGCAGTAGAACAGGTCTTTTACCCCGAGTATTGAGGCAACACCCTTTTTTTTTTTTAATGCTCATGAGGTGGGACTAAGTCCCTTGTACTGAGGCCACTTCTGGCCTATTGTACCAGCCCCAGATGATAGGTGAGGGTGATTGTGGAGCAATTGGTGGAATGGAGCTTGGCAGGGGAAACTGAAGTACTAGGAGAAAACCTGCCTCAGCGTCACTTTGTCCACGACAAATCCCACTTGACCAGACCTGGGATCGAACCCGGGCCACTATGGCTATGGCGCGGCCAAGGCAACACCTTCCTCCGAAACGTCAACTACCAGACTATACGGTGTGATACACCAGGAAACTAATATTTTCCATTCCTCTGTCACCGAATGCAGGTTGATGTTAACAGTAGCACCGCAGTTACGTCTGTGTTTTAGCCTACTTTCCTTATTTTGGAAAGATAACGGGAGATTTATGAGTTCACCTTTCTGTCTGTCTGTGTCTGTGTATCCGCCTCCTCTCTTCGGTCTGTCTGCGAATCCCCCAATTTTTTTAGTCTTATAATATCACCTTCTTGTGTCCCTGCCCCCCATTTTTTTTAATTTATCTGTAGCCGGTGTAACATAAAAAGAAAGTAAGCGATTTCTTCTTGCCAGAACTTTTCTATATTACGAGATCACTTTGCTGTCTGTGTCTGCTGCCCAATTATTTTCGGTTTATGAGTCTTGTGAGAAGGCCTAACTGTTTGCGTGCCTGTGTCCCCTCTCCATCGTTGCTAGGCAACGGGAGGTCTGTATGTGTCCCTCCCTAGTTTTTTCGATTCGTATGTGGTCCGCCCAGCCTCCTATCCAGTGGGTACCTGGGGCAATTTCTCCGCGGATGAAGCGACTGGAGCGTGAAGCTGACCACTCACCTCCATCTAGTGTCGAGATCAAGAATGATGGAGCTATACCTCCACTCTCCCATGTGTATTGCTGATGGCATAGTGATTAATTAATTAAGCACAGGAACTTTATCTTTTTACCTTATCGTATGATATCAAAGAAATGTGGAAAGTAGGCTATTAATTATTCGCAGAAGTTCTTGTTAGACTTTGTCCTGATATTCTAACCGAACACCTCTTCCCCCCGAATAAAAAATCTAGACTGAATTAACTTGTTGAGTGTAACTGATTCTAATGTTAAGATCTTTTGATCTTTTGTTGATGCATTTCTCATGTTAATTTGTGTAGATAGTGGGGTGTGTGCTTTCTTCACATCCTCATGCCCTGTTACCTTATTAAGAATGCATACAGGCTGCACCGTGTACTGCGGCCACTTCTGGCCTATTGTACCAGACCCAGATGATAGGTGAGGGTGATTGTGGAGCAATTGGTGGAATGGAGATTGGCAGGGGAAACCGAAGTACTCGGAGAAAACCTGCCCCAGCGCCACTTTGTCCACCACAAATCCCACTTGACCAGACCCGGGATCGAACCCGGGTCGCCGCGTTGGGAAGCCAGCGACTAACATCTTGAGCTATGGCGCGGTGCCTTCGCGAAGCATACTATCCCTAGTTAATCGCGAATGAGGTCATGGACTCGAATGAATACATGTATGTACACATTTAATAAATTACATATTTTTCTTGTGTGTCTTCAAAGCTTTACGTTTCAATTTGCAGAGTTAACGTCGCTTTGCATTCTTTTGAGTGTCACGTGTGCGCGAAAAAATGCAAAAGAAAAATCCGTTCTGGATGGAGTGGCGAAGAAACAGATTCCCATTTCGCCTGAAAGTAATCGAATTGTAGTCGTTCGTCTCGAGAGCAGGCAAACTATGCACTGGGTCCTATTCGGGCACTGAGAGCTATTATGAGGATTTACATCTCATATTTTTAGCTTACTTTTCTTATTTAAAAATTGAAAGTAGGCTTATACGTTCCCGAATGCTGTCTGTGTGTCTCTTCAACTTCTGAATGACTGAACCAGTCTTTATGAAACTTGATGTGTATATCACGACACGTGAGCCTAATTATGTGTGTTTATCCCCTATCGTTGCCAGGCAACGGCTCGGTAAAAACTTTACCACGGCAAGTAATACACACAACAATAGAAGAATTGTTAGACATGTCGTTTTCTACGCGGTCCATTTCCCATCAAGGAAAGTAGTCGATTAGTTCTTCCGAGAACTTCTTGTTAATTTATAAAAATTTCTCTAGCCATGTAATAATGCATTTTTCCACAGAAGTTTATTTCAGGCGAGTTTTGCTTCAGCACACGTTTATTCCGCTGTTTGTGCTCAGTGTTCTTGTGAGATGCCGAATCTCACGGAATTACGCTCTTTTGAAAACGTATCCTGAGAACAGTTAAGCGCGTAACATTGTGTGTCCGGGGCACAGTCTCTTGTGGCATTCTGTTACCCATAATATCTGGAAAGCATGGTGTTATAGCTTCTACGGAATTTCACTTTGGCACTGGGGTGCTCTGTTGTCGTCCGGTAAACGCACGCCGAGCCGCAGTCCGGATCTGGCAATCGCAACCACTCGCAAGGGAATCCCCTTTGTCGGAAAGGGGGATAACAAGGAATGAAGCGTCGGATCTCAGTTTTGGATTTTCTGACACGCAGAAGTAATCTTTGTGTCTTGAATAACGGGCAGTTCATCACCATGTTGTGAATTCTTAGTGACTCCTCCAATTTGTTTTGTAAGACATGTTCTTCAGGACCCTCAGTCGGTGTAGCACCTAGCTACGGGCTGGACGGTCTGGGGGGGGGGAAGGTCGCAGTTCAATTCCTGGTAAGGGCAAGATTTTTATCCTTCACATAATCCTGACAGGTTCCGGGGCCCACTAAGCCTCCTGTCCAGTGGGTACTGTGGATCTTTCCCCGAGGATTAAGCGGCCGGGGCGTGAAGCTGACCACTCCAACTGGGTCCACTCGTAACGGCGGCCACTGATTGGCCTGTTGTAGCCTGCCCCTGGTGATTATGATGATGGAGAATTTGGTGGAATGAAGATTGGCAGGGGAAACCGAAGTACTCGGAGAGAACCCGCCTCAGCGCTACTTTGTCCACCACAAATCCCACTTGGTGGGAAGCCAGCGACTAACCGCTTGAGCTATGGCGCGGCCCAGAAGCTGAGCACTCACCTTCTTCTAGTGCCGAGGTCAAGAATATGTGGTTCTATACATCCACTCCCCCATACGTCTTCATATGGTAGTGCACACGGACCTTTAATAGTAGAGTGAACATATTTTTCTATAGGGAAGGGTAGAAGATGGTTTCTTCATTGGCGTTGGACCTATTGCCGTGTGTCTAATATGCGGCAATGCAGTTTCTATATTCAGAACCTTCAAGGTCAAAGCCATATTTTGAAACATGAAGGACATTGTGCTAATTTCTCTACTGATACAAGAGCAAGAAAAGCGAAGTAATTGGTGACGAACGAAAACGACAGCGTACAGTGCGGTCGCGTTTTATGCGAGGGATGCCTTTCTGAAGACCTGGCATAATTCATGACAAGTTTTCTCGTAGGGATAAATGTAGGTATTGCCGATTTTGGGGAGGATTTGCATTATTTTAAACTTCGCCCATAAATTGAGACTTTCTCAATATTTTGTGCATAACACTTATTACAGATTCTTATAAAATGTAGCGGCACAGTATATTTACTTCGCAAAACGAGATACAGAAAATAGCGACTGTAGTGCATTTTTTGTTCGCTTATAAAAATTTGGAAGCATAACGAAGCGTTTTTGGATACTGAATTTGTGAGAGAATGTATATTAGATGTGTCTGACACTGTTTCCTCGGAAAAAAGGAAGAGAACAGCATTTGGATATGTCAGTTTGTCAAGAAGAACGACTATGTGGCTTCTGGAAGAAAAAAGTAATAATTTGCTGCGACAGTTGAAAGAGATGGCTAAGAAATGCTTGTACTTTTCCACAGCTCTTGACGGCAGTTCTGACGCAAGAGATACGGCTCACTTACTGGCGTTCGTGCGTCGTTTGAACGAGAAATTCGAGGTCGTCGATGAATTGCTCTCCATGGAAGCTTTGAAGAGCACAACAACTGGAGAAAAGTTGCATAGGAGGCCGTCAGCTACCCTCATACATTATGGGCTATCATGGAATTAATTGATAACTGTGACCACATATGGATCACTTAATCAGAGGGAATGTTGAAACGATCGCAAGACTCAGTAAATGAAGATTGTCCCGATAGAGAAATGATGTCTTTCGCTGTATAATTCACTAAGAGGAGCGGCACCATCATGTTCCGAACATCAATCAATTGTGGGATAAACACAGTTCACAGAATTACTGGGTTTTTGGACTTTTTCCATCGTCCGAAATTCTAGAAAATAGAAAACATGACGTTTCGGAAACTAGATCTGTTTCCGTCCTCAGGTGAGGAGAGGAAGACGCCTACTCAATTGGATCCTTAGAAAGAGCTAATCTCAATCACTTGAGAATAGCTCTTTCTGAGGGGCCCAACTGAGTATGTGTCTTCCCCTCCTCACCTGAGGACGGAAACAGATCCAGTTTCCGAAACGTCGTGTTTTCTATTTTCTAGAATACCAGTAAGTAATTAATTAAGTAAGTAAGTAAAGTAAAGATATCCCTGTAACGGGTCGTGGAGGCCCATAGACGATCGGGTCATAGATGGAGGCAAGGTTGTCAGCCCTACGCGCCGGCCGCCCTTTACCCCGAAGAATATTCCAAGAATATTCCTGGTACTCATTTCTGTTAGAGGCTGAGTCGACCCCAGGGTCATAGTGCGGCTGGAAGGATTAGGTCAATTGCAAATAATCCAATGACCTCATCGGGATTTGAACCCGCGACATTCCGGCTTGTAGCATAGTGCCTCAACCAACTACACTACCGATTGAAAAAGTCCCAAACCCCAGTAATTCTGTATGTTATACATCATCGTCAGAACCCTTTAGAATCTACTTGTATAAGGACAGTTGTAAAACTTACGTTTTATACGAGCGATAGGACTGACCCATAGGCAGTTGATGTGACTGCTAGAAGATGCATATACGGAATGTACATACTTCCCTTGTTATTCAGGGGTTCTGTGGCTGAGTTCAGGAAAAGTTCTGAAGAGACTAGGATTTAGAGGAAGGTATAACTATGAATGTGTAGGCAGGTGAAAGAATTGCAGAACTGGTTTGGTATTCCTTGTGAAGGACGTGGTACGTCTAGGTAGTTAGAATGTAACTCCTCAAGGGAGGCCGCGCCATAGCTCAAGCAGTTAGTCGCTGGCTTCGCACCGCGGCGGCCCGGGTTCGATCCCGGGAATTGGTGAAGTGGGATTTGTGGTGGACAAAGTGGCGCTGGGGCAGGTTTTCTCCGAGTACTTCGGTTTCCCCTGCCAATCTTCATTCCACCAATTGCTCCACAATCACCCTCACTTATCATCTGGGTATGATACAATAGGCCAGAAGTGGCCGCAGTACAAGGTACTTAGTCCCACCCCACTAGCAATAAAAAAATCGTCATGGGGAAAACGGCGTTATAGTGCATGAATTATACGCAATTTTAAGGCCTTGCATGTAAAACCGCTTTCTTATTCAGGGCAAAGCATGAAATGCATATTTGCTTGCTAAAAATAGTACAGAGTTCTGGTAAGTACAGCAATACTATCCATAAAATGCTTGACGAATTTTATCATAGATTTCAATATTTCAAGGAAGTGGACAATAAAATAACCTGTTCTCAGATGATGCCGAAAATTCTTCAGACAATGATCCACTTGATCTCGTTGAACTGCAGAGTGACGTGGAACTATCTCATAAATTTGCTTCCTTGAAGCTTTCATAATGTTTTGGACTGCTTGTTGAATCAGAATACAATAACTTCCAGAACGATAGGAGAGAGTTCTCATATTTGCATCATTGTCTATCGATGAACAAAATTTACCTCTATTGAAAATAAACAAATCCGAAATCAGGATTCGAATGGCAGCTGAACATTCGAGTATTGTCTTGCGTATTGCGACGTCCACGTTTACGTCAAACGTTGGGAAGCTCTTCAGCGACTGCAAGTAAGAGATGTTGCACTGGTGCCGCACTATTCACATTAGCTTGCGGTGGTAAAACGAACTACTGCGGGTTAAGTGTAGTTCTACCACTTACTAACAATTGGCAGGGGTCAAGAAGTCCAATCACCGGTAGTTCATCAGTAGCAGCTCAGTGTGATAGTTGCATTTTTAACTGTTGTCACTTTTCCAGTCATGGAGCAACGAGTGAATACCTAGTTTTGTTCTAAACTGGGTAAAACACCAAGAAATCATATGAAATGTTGTTGTCTGTGGTGACGAGAGACAGGCGGTAGCGTACTTGGTTGAGGCACAATGCTACAAGCCGGAAGATCACGGGTTCGATTCCTGATGAGGTCATAGGATTTTTCTATTGACCTAACCCTTCCAGCCGCATTGTGGCCCTGGGTTCTACTCAGCCTCTAACAGAAATGAGTACCAGGAATTATCCTAGGGGATAAAGAGCGGCCGGCGGGTAAGGCTGACAACCTCACCGTCACCTATGAGCCGATTGTGTAGATTGCAGAAAATGTGGGGGCCTCGACGTCTCACAACACTATGGGCCTCCACGGCCTTTTCAAGGATAACTTTACCTTTTTATTTATGGTGATGAAGAAGTAAGTGGTAGTAATAGGTAAAAAAGGGTAAAGTTGTCCCTGTGCTTAACGAATTAAGCACTACGCTATGAAGGCGTATGGGGGGAATATACACCCACATTTTCTTCACCTCAGCACTCTCTGGAGGTGAGCGGCCAGCTTCACGCCCCGGCCGCTTTACCCTCGGGGAAAGAGCCCCCGGTACCCATTGAATAGGAGGTTGGGTGGACCCCAGAGCTAGTGTGGACGACGTGGAGAATAGAGAATAAATGACCCTACCGGGACTCGAACTTTGACCTCCTCGGTTGTCTAGCCCGTAGCCAGTCGCTGCACCGACTACGCTATCCCGGCGTCTCACCCCTAAGTCGTAGTAGTGTATTTAAATGGTTTAAACGGTTTGAAGATGGACGTGAGGATCTTCAGGATGATCCGAGAAGCGACGTCCTTCAACCTCTCGAAATGCAGACACAATAGCAGATGACCGTGAAATGGTGACACGAGATCGTAGATGGGCTCTCAGAATGATGGCGGACGAATTAAACGTGTTGTATTTTAGCGTCCTGTTGCACTGATTTTCATCCATGGTATGTATACAGTTGCCGTCTTGTAGTGCACTCAATTTCACCTGTTACTTCACATACAACACTCGCAGCTAAGAAGGGAACACACATTACAAGACACGGTTTACGCAGAATATAAGGAAAACGACCCCCATAGTGGAAGAACCACACACAAGTTTTAATTATGACACATAAGATGAATAATCTTAACAAGTTTTAGTGTGTGTAAATTCATTATAGTTGACAAATACGCACTTTTTAAATTCTTTTTAAATAATTTTATAAAGGCAAGCAATGAAATAGATTAGCGTAATTAGGGCACCTGATGATGACACTGTGTTGCCGAAACATGTCGTGAAATAACAGGTGAAAATGAGTGTACTACAAGACGGCCACTGTATACATATCATGAATTAAACGTGAATAAGGAAACGATTCGTCATATCCTCCTTGAAGATTTATGAAAGAGGAATATCTGCCCAAAGTACGTCCCACACAGACTCAAGTATGAGGAGAAGCAACGGAGACTCACATCATGCCAAGAGTTCACCAGACTTGTCAAGACAGTCCCAATTACTTGATAGAATTTTTTTCTTTCCTGAAGTGAAAACTGCCTTCAAAGAAAGAGGTTTCAGGATGTTGAAGATGTTAAGATATTTCCCTGTATTTTTTTATTTCTTTTTTCACACCGGTCCGGGAACTTTATTGCCATACCACGTAGACCCGTCTGCTACAGCAGTATGGCTGCGAGTGTCATCCACAACGCATATTGTATGTTCCTGCTTATTATTATATAATTATAAGATACTGGGTTGACTTCCTTCGGGCCCTGCAAATCACTTGCAACACCTAATCGGGCCAGTCGGCTATAATGTTTTCTCACATCTAGTGTAGCCCCTAACCAGTCACTATATTGACCGAGCTATTTCGGTTCACATCCCCGCCACACACACACACACACAGATACAAGTAGTTGTGTGTGTGTGTTTACCACGTATATGTGCATATGTGCTCGCCTCTGTGGTCTAGTGGTTAGAGTTCCTGGCTACAGATCCAGAGGTCCGGGTTCGATTCCCGGCGCTACCAGATTCTTTCTGAGTAATGGGTCTGGAACGGGATCCACTCAGCCTCGTGATGATAATTGAGGAGCTGTTTCAAGGAAATACGGCTCCGGTCTAGAAAACCGAAATTAACGGCCGTGGGGATTCGTTGCGCTGACCACGTGACACTCTCTATCCGCTAAAGTTGGCACTGACTTCGCCGACAAGCGGCAGTCCTTCGGTCGATATACTTCGCTTGCGGACTAAAACCACGGATTTTTTGCTTTTTATATGTGCATATGTACAATGAAGTGAGGCAAATATGTCAATGGGACGGGTTAAAAATTGTAGCATGCAAATGATCTTTGAAGGCATGATCGGAGTGACAGTGTGGCTGATGGCTTATTTTTATTTATTTGGATTTCATTGAATGGTACTCTGAGGAAATCTAGAAAATATGTACGTAATAAAATATAGTGATGGTGCATAAACTGTTCTTATAATCGATTTCTATTGCAAATTATGTTTTTTATTTCGTAATCTTCGTCAGATAACTACTATGTATATATGTTTATTATGTATGTGTGCGAAAGAAATATACATGGCGTTGTGTAGCGTCTATTGACATTGGTTTCTGCCATTTGTTGCAGGTGAGTGTGCCACTTGCTTCAGACTTGGTGTCAGATATTCACTTGGGTTCCACAGTTGGTAAGTTTCAGTATATTAATATTTGTTGGTGAAGTCCGTTCCATATCACAGAGGAACCCGTCAGGCGTTGATAACCGGTTATGTGGGAAGACCCACATGTTTGCTATGTAAAGGAAGAAGGAAATTTACAGCCTGTGTTACCGTCAACCCCCAAACCCCGTAAGGAAGCGTCGATGTACTAAAGATCACGTCAAAATGGGAGAGAGGGGGTAAAATTAACGTTTTTCGAGCCCTCAGAAGTAGCAGAGATGAAAGATCGTAGGGAATGTCACCTGATTGCTAGATTCGATACAAATGAAAAGAATGAGATATGTTTTCACCAAGTGGAAGGCACGTGCGATTACAAAGACAAAGGTGATTGACCCACCTGATCAAAATAAGTATTAGATGTAAGACTGAATCACGGAATTCAACGGGGTACCTCAGCTTCTGCTGCATGCTGGGAATAACATGAACGTAATGAAGAACAATAAGTAAACTCTAAATTATAGAATAATTGATAACACCGTCCAGTGTGGTACAATTTGTAGATATGTACTGCCTTTACATGTTTCGGTCAGCTGTGGCCATCTTCAGAACGCATGAGTTCAACATGTTTAGGAACTACGTACTATTACACAGGTCATCATAATCGTACATACTTAGAAGCTATTATATAGAAATGTATTTACAATTATTTAGATTAAAATCTTATTAATGTGTAATATTTAAGATGTTGAACCGATATGTTTTGTGTCCTTGTGCCTTTCCTGCTAAAACGGAAAGCTGGGATATTATTTGGAGTCCTTAGAGGTTCACGCAGTGATACTCACTTTTTTAGCTCGTTAAGATTCTACGTTGTTGTGAAGTCTAGTTGTTTCCTCTTTGGGTGTGTTTAGAGGCAGATTCTGCTTTGATGTGAAGTCTAGTTGTTTCCTTTTTGGCTGTGTTTAGAGGCAGATTCTGCTTTGTTGTGAAGTCTAGTTTCCTCTTTGGGTGTGTTTAGAGGCAGATTCTGCATTGTTGTGAAGTCTAGCTTCCTCTTTAGCTGTGTTTAGAGGCAGATTCTGCTTTGTTGTGAAGTCTAGTTGTTTCCTTTTTGGCTGTGTTTAGAGGCAGATTCTGCTTTGTTGTGAAGTCTAGTTGTTTCCTTTTTGGCTGTGTTTAGAGGCAGATTCTGCTTTGTTGTGAAGTCTGGTTGTTTCCCTCCTGGCTGTGTGTAGAGGCAGAATCTTAGCGAGCTGAGAAAGGTGTCTATCATTGCTTGGACCTCTGAAGACGCCAAATGACACCCCAAGCTTTCCGTTTTAGCAGGAAAGGCACAAGGAAACAAACCATATCGGTTCAAGATCTTAAATATTAGACATTAATAAGATTACAGAGAAAATTAAGTATATTTTACTGTCTCGTCACCTGAATGCAAGGGAAAATCATAACATAAAGATATACGTAGTTAATAGATCCTTTAAAATTTGGCGGAATTCAAATATTTGGGAAGGACAGTAACAGATCAAAGTTTCATTCGTGTGAATAATAAGAGCAGATTGAATTAAGGTAATGTTTGCTACCATTCAATTAAGAACCATTTGTTTTCTCGTCTGCTATCAAAGAAACTAAAATTTAGAACATACAATAGTATAATTTTGCCTGTGGTTTTGTATGGGCGTGAAATTCGACTCCGTGGAGTTAAGACAGAATAACATG
The DNA here is from genome assembly GCF_002891405.2 of Cryptotermes secundus. Taxonomy (NCBI): domain Eukaryota; kingdom Metazoa; phylum Arthropoda; class Insecta; order Blattodea; family Kalotermitidae; genus Cryptotermes; species Cryptotermes secundus. The sequence continues at coordinate 934,992 of NW_019741302.1, read as the reverse complement.
TTCTTCAGTGCTACTCAAACGCTGTCGTTTCAAGTGATGACTTACATAGTCTGAATAGGCTTGGAAAGAGAAAGTCTGAATTAATATTAACGTTTTATTGAAATAAATTGGTGTGTTTTGTACAATGTTGCAGTCAGTTGTACTAAATTAAAGATTATAATAAGACCAAACAGCCGGTCACTGTAACCGAGCGGCCTAAGGTATGTGCTGTCTCGGCTCGCTTGGAAACCGGGATCGTGGGTTCGAATCCCACTCAGGGCATGGATGTTTAGTTTGTGTGTGTGCGTTTTTCTGTGTTTGTGTACAGGTAGAGGCCTTGCTACGAACTGATCACCCGCCCAAGGAGTCCTACCGAATGTGTAAGATATAGAAAAACCGAAGTGAACGGAGAAGTTCATGGAGGTAGGCCTAGGCCCACTGGGGCTGTAGTGCCAAGGAAAAAAAAAAGACCAAATGCAGCAGTTCGTTTACGTATTGAAAAGCTTTCAAATTTCCATACGGATTATAGGCATAATGCATTCGGATATTTTAGATGAATTTCCATCTATGTTGGCCTGTCTGTCCTCTACAGCACACTTACCATGTCTGTACTAATTAACCTCAATAAATCTCGTCTCTCATCGTTCTTTGGTATCATACAGCCTTGTTAGGTCCACAAAGCATGTACTCTTCCTGAGAACCTTGTCTGACAACATTTGTAGGCTTATAAGGTAAGTCATAAAATGGTAGTTTGTTGTTAATGTGCTAGTTACTTCGGTCTGCAGCGTCACGTTGAATTTTGCAAGTTATTTCGATATGTAATGTGCCGTCTTTAAGCTACTTGATAACACGAGGTATACTCGGTAGCCTAAAAAAGTTGTCTTTAAAAAAACAGTAAAATGAATTGCTTCATAAGTTTGAATAAATATCGTGTACGTTGCATACAGCATACGTTAAGTGTACAGAGAGATAGATGTATTTAGAAGATAGAACTTCTCGTAATCACCGCTCTGAGAACCCCAAATACTACGAGATGTTTTCCATTTTGAATGTTAAAAGTAGACACTTATTTATATTACAAGCACATTTTTTATTGGGATCGATGTTGAATAGTACCCATAGTTTGATGATTGACGGTCTTAACCCACCCCCATTGGTCGATTGCTGGTCATACATATAATAGGAGAGGCCACACATTTTCAGTTCTCTCTTATAGTATTTTTTTTATTGCTAGTGGGGTGGGACTAAGACCAGCCCCAGATGATAGGTGAGAGTGACTGTGGAGCAATTGGTGGAATGAAGATTGGAAGGGGAAAGCTGCCCCAGCTCCACTTTGTCCACCACAGATCCCACTTGACCAGACCCGGGATCGAACCTGGGCCGCCGCGTTGGGAAGCCAGCGACTAACCGCTTGAGCTGTGGCGCGGCCCTCTATCATAGTAACTTCAGGGAGTGAAAGGATTCTCTTGAAGAATGCCGTCTTCTGGGATGTGGTGCCGTGTAAATCTTGTGTGAACCAACTTTTCGGAAAAACATACGTCGGTTCACACAAGATTTACACGACGCCACATCCCAGGACACGGCAGTCTTCACGCCGTGAAAATCCCAAATCTTACACGGGTCCTCTCCTGTTCTAGTAATAAAGGTAAAGCTATCCCTGTAACAGGCCATGAAGGCCCATAGGGTTGTGAGACGTCGAGGCTCCCACATTTTCTAGACAGTCGGCTCACAGATGGCGATGACGTTGTCAGCCTTACGCGCCGGCCGCCCTTTACCCCCACCCCCAGGAATATTCCTGGTGCTCATTTCTGTTAGAGGCTGAGTCGACCCCAGGGCCATCGAAGCTGGAACCCACGACCGTCCGGCTTGTAGCATAGTGCCCCCGCTCGTGTTGTAGTATATTAAGTATTTACATTCGTTCAAAGCATTGTATTCTAACGGACCTAAACATGGATAATTTGTTGGCCATTCAGTGGTTTTTAAACATTTGAGCAGTTTGAAGGTTAAAATAGCATTCACAGTGGTAAATGTTATATCTGTGTAACTATTCAACCGAACCGTGCGCTTAGGTATGTTCTGCCTCTACACAGTTTGTATGAATTTTGTTCAGTTCCGCAGATCCTTTCGTTTTTACCGCTTTCAAAACTATTTTTATACTTGCTCCAGCCGGTATACACGGGAGAGTCACATTTCAGGTGACGTCAGTTGCAGGCACAGTTCAAATTCTGTGACGAAAACCAAAGGATAAGAGCTCTGTATCCTGGTGTGTGAGGCGCACTTTAACTTTCTTTATTTCTTCGCTTTATAAGTAACCCATTCAATGACATAAAAGTTGTACGACTTTCATATGAAATGTTGTAACATGATTGCATGAGTTTCACATGCAGATAAGATCTTACTCGGTTTTCGTGAGTGTTGTGAATTTACAGTACGTACTCGTAATCTGCTTCTATTGTTCCGTCGAGGTATGCCATTGTTCGGTCACATGTGCATCCAGTGCTAGAAGACGTACAGTCATGTGAAAGGCGCATCAAGGGAACCGTATGCTTTTATGTCAGGGATTAGATTACAGGACTTCGTATAGTTCAGTTGCTGTAGAATGTGCGTTTTTTTTCCTATTATATGTTGAGATGTTAAACGTAACAGCAATAAGAAATTTGATCCAAAAGTTTGTGACAATGGTGCATTAGTACAAATATTATGTTTCTGGACATTATCCATTGTCCTGTCTTTATCTAAAACCGCCGTTTTTTCTTTCAAGACACAACGTTTCGGAGGCTGGATTCTCCGGAGATAGGGACTGAGTAGGTTTTGCCTGACCCCGCGCCATAGCTCAAGCGGTTAGTTGCTGGCTTCCCACCGCGGCGGCCCGAGTTCGATCCCGGGTCTGGTCATGTGGGGTTTGTGGTGGACAAAGTGGCGCTGGGCAGGTTTTCTCCGAGTACTTCGGTTTCCCCTGCCAATCTTCATTCCACCAATTGCTCCACAATCACCCTCACCTATCATCTGGGGCTGGTACAATAGGCCAGAAGTGGCCGCAGTACAAGGGACTTAGTCCCACCCACTAGCAATAAAAAAAGTTTTGCCTGAAGACAGAGAATTCACTCTCCGAAACGCTGTGTTTTTAGATACAGACAGGACGATGGATAATGTCCAGAAATATACTAGTCGAGTTCTTTTTTCAGGCTATAACTTACATTCATGAGGTTCTCGGTTTGAATCTTGGCCGGCATTCTATCGTGACCTCAGATTATTTACAGTTTTCCTCAGTCCCTACACTCATATTCTGGGATACTTTAAATTAGGCGACGACCGCTTCTTTGAACTTCCTTTCCAGTTCATTGCACATCATCCAGTCAGTCGCAACTATGTAATACGAACTGATAGAGTCGTTAAGTAGGCTATAAAAAAATGAAACAAAACTCAGGTTCTTGATGCAGTCAGTAGCAGAATAAGTTCCGTAGGCATACGCATTTATTAAGTAGCTCATAATCTGGTGTCATCCCGTTTACTTGCACCACAGTAAAGATCAAAACATAAAACTCCGTATGAATTGGTAATTTATCCGTTATTTTATGTTGGGAAAGAGAGCTCGCTCTTTTAGCGTTAATGTAGCTGAACTACAGGAACAAATTCTTTAGGCAAACTTTCGAATCTAGCGGGGATAAGGTATGTAGACAAATCAAGTTGTGAGAACCACGTAATGGGAAACATATTGTCGACAAATGTCGGTTCAGTTCACCAGTCGGACAAAAATTCTACTCGCCAAACATTTCTTCACAAGGGAAACAGTTGTAATCACTTTGTATCAACCCTTCACATGGCATAGAATACAGTGGTGGGTCATCGTGTATCTATAGGGGCACGCAGTAGCGTAGTTGCTTGAGACACTATGCTACAAACCGGAAGATCACGGGTTGTATTCCCAATTAGGTCACTGGATATTTCAATTGACATAATCCTTCCAGTCGCAGTATGGCCCTGGGGTCTACTCAGCCTCTAACAGAAAAGAGTCCCAGGAATCTTCGTGGGGGTAAAGGGCGGCCGGCGCATAAGGCTGACAACCTCGCCATCATCTGAGAGACGATTTTCCAAAAAATGTGGGAGCCTAGAGCCTTCACGACCTGTTTCGGGGATAGCTTTACCGTATAGGATATAATATCTTGTTTATTCCTGGAAAAGCGAAAGAAGAGAGCGAGAGAGTAGTAACAACGAGTACATTCGAACGTAGTATTCTATTTGCCCATCTTGTGCTACCTTCAGTGTACGTGGGTGCACTGTCAACACAGTGCTATTCTTCTCTACCTATCAGTACAGACTTGGAAACTCTCTTACATTTCGAACAGATTGTATTAAGGATATCCGGTCTCGGTAGCCGAGCGGTCTAAGGCATGTACTGTCTTCGCTCCCTTGGAAACCGGGATCGTGGGTTCGAATCCTACTCAGGGCATGGATGTTTAGTTTGTGTGTGTGCATTTTTCTGTGTTTGTGTACAGGTAGAGGCCTTGCGACCAGCTGATCACCCGCCCAAGGAGTCCTACCGAATGTGTAAGATCTAGAAAAACCGAAGTGAACGGAGAAGTTCATGGAGGTAGGCCTAGGCCCACTGGGGCTGTAGTGCCAAGAAAAAAAAATAAGGATATGGAAGGACATATCGACAGTGAATTTCATTTTCACCATCATGTCGATTTTGTATTTTCACATGTAACAAAATTATTAGGGTTAATTAATAAAATCACATTTTCCTTTTCCACCATAGACCGTCTGCTGATGCTGTATACCCCTTTGGGCACATCTGAATTTGAGTATGCCCCTTCTGTTTGAAATTCGATTACTGATTCCAGTAAACTTGATTGCACACACAAAAAAAATTGCAGCCGTTTGCCAAAACAGATTTTTTCTAGAAGTGAAGTAACACTATGATAATGTGTTGCAAAATTAAATTTGCTGACACTGCATGCCAGACGTATCTAATAAAGTTAAATGCTGCCCCTCTCGCATCGAAGCAGTCGGCGTTCGTGTTCCTACTTAGAACATACGTAGCTTTGCCATGTTCTCTTCCTCCTCCAGCCACTGGCTTTCAGCTGGACATGTTTCTGCTGTAAGTGTAGTTTGTAAATCTACAGACATTTTTAGAAACTCGAGTTTAAATATAAACAACCTGAACTAATCGATTTGTTTGTTGGTTTGTTTGTGCTGTGTTCTCTTATTGCTCTTGTTGACATTCGTTGTTCTCTGTAATTGGCCACTGGCTGTTGAGCTCAGCACATGAATAAATAAAGAATTGACTCCGAATTATATACAGTGGAAATAGCTACCTGTCTCGACTTTGCTGCTCATCATCTGTGACACGTTAATTCTGAAGGAACTGCTGCTGCTGTTTGTAATTTCAGTACTGACCAGCATGTTGGTAGGTTTTGTGTTGTACTTGCGTTAAGGTTTACATACGTGTAAAGTTACATGTTTTGAAGTCACTCGGATAGTGTCCTGTTTGTATGCCAGGAACCAACTCGGAGGCCTATTTGCCTGTGCTCAACACTCCAATGCATTGCTGACTCGTCAGTTGTGAATGTTTAATGTATGTTGTTATAATGTGGTCATTAATTGTATTATTTGCGCTGAAATTGTTGTCTTTTTGAACAGCTGTTATGTCGAAGTTCTATTGTTTTTATTTTGCCTGGTGTTTTGTTGTTTATTATTGGTCTGAAAAATATTCGTTTTTAATTAATTTTCTATAAAACTTGAAGTGCTGTATTGTACGTAATTAATAACAGTTGTATAGGTTTTGTTGACAGGGCGCGTATGTATGAATAATTCAAAAAATCTTCTCATTCGTCACCCACGATATTTCCCTCGTCATGAATGAACAGAGGAATGAGGTTTTAAAAGCCCTTTTCTCCCTAGTCCTTTGTAGATTAGAAACATTAGATAGCTACGTTAAATTATGTGGATAGATTGGACATATATTTGATTGAACAGATTAGATGGGTTAGGTTTAATTATATAGAGATTAGAAAGCTTATGCAGATAAATGGCAATTATTACTAAACGTAAAAGCCGTAAGTTGGAGACAGACACCACTTTATAGATATTGTGCGTTAGTTAGCACAATTTTTCTGTTCATATTTATTATATTTTATTACATTTTATACTTCTTGCAGTTTATATATACGTGCTCCGTGTGGAACTGTCGGGCTTTATTTTATAGCATTTTATCTTTCGTTGCTATGGCGACAGTGATTGTAGTTACTCTTTGCGTTGACTTTCAAACGTCGGTATAAGTGACGTTCTTTTATGAGTCTATTTTAATCAGATTGCTCTACATACTATGTCTAACTCTGCCACTGAAGTTCCCGAAAGACGGCTTGCGAACGAGAAGTCGGTATTGATCTTATAGCATAGGCTATAGATAAGGGCTTATCCAGTCTCTTGACACAGCGACATGGGAACTAAAGCAAAGTTAGAAGCCTCCCTCCCACTTCACTTTTACCCTTCGTTGTTTCTACCAAGTTCCCGTCCCCATTGGTTCTGTGTTAATTAAAGTAGTCTGTTTACAAGGAGCGTAAACTAAAAACTTGTTTGTGTAATTTGTATGGAAAATAAATGAATCGCTTCCATTCCTTGACAAACTTTTAACGGGAGTACAGTTCCTTGAACCCACGATATCAGAAGACGGTAACAGTCTCGGTGGCTAGTGCCATGTTCAGTGTGTTCTGATGGAAGCTCTGCTTGGCATACCACGTGCCTCATGCAATGACCTGGCATTGAAGCAAGACCGCAGCGGTGATAAGTCGGCTTCTGAGGCATTATTTTTAGTGAGGACATAAAATTCGACTAACTACAATTTTACTTATTCATTATAGTTAATAGCCGGTATAGAAAACTGAGATTAATGGCCGTGGGGATCAGTTGCGCTGACCACGTGACACCCTCTATCCTCAAAAGTTGGCACTAACTTCGCCGACAGCGGCGGTCGGTATAGTTCGCTTGCGGACTACAGGCCACAGAGTTTGTTTTTTATAGTTAATAGAGCCCAACATTTATTTTCATAACAGTGGGCATAGAATGTGGCGTTTCGCTCTCTGATTATAGCACTAATATAAAGCCGATTGAAATTTTAACGGAAAATTGCTAAAATGAGATCTCGTCGAGAATATCTTGAAAAGCCGTGGAAGGACAGGTACGTATACGATGTATTGCATATACGAGGACACAGAATGTGATAAAATGACAGTATGCACTAAGTGGCCTCTAACATAATTTCTCTTTCCTTCATTATTCTTCCTTATTTTCCTTTAATCCCGCTTCTTTGTACCTTTACTTGGCACGCGTTAGCGTAGTTGGTTGAAGCACTATGCTACAAGCCGGAAGGTTTCGGATTCAAGTCGCGATGAGGTCATTGGATTTTTTTTTTCAATTGACTTAATCGTTCCAGCCGCACTATGGCCCTGGGTTCGGCTCAACCTGTAACAGTAATGAATATCAGGAATATTCTTGGGAGTAAAGGGTGGCCGGTGCTTAGGGCTGACAACCTTGCGCCCTCTATAAGCTGATTGTGTAGAAAATGTGGGAACCCCAAAATCTCACAACCCGATGGTCCTCCACGGCCTGTTACAGGGATACCTTTACTTACTTTTACAGTTTACTTGTTGCATGCCCGTGCGGACAAATCTGCACTGCAAATTGAGGGACATATTTTGTTGTTCATGGTTACTTTCATTTAACGTGTCTGGGTTCATGACCTCACACGAATGTCGTCCTATTGACGTTTCGAACACGCTTCATTGCGATCGCTACTGTGAACATAAACTAATTTTTATTAGGGCCAGAATGCACGGTGAGAAACTGACTTTGGCTCCAACAGACACATTATTCTCCCGGAGTTATGGGTACAAGAGGAACACTTTGTGTACTTACCACTATTATTTTAACCGAACAAGCTGACGTAAACAGTAATGTTCCTGACTTGTATTCGGAAGATACCCGTTTCGAATCCCGACCGAAACACTGACAGTACTGATTGAGATTTTTCCATGTTCTTTTCGGTATTTCCAGCGAAATTTCGGGGTGTTGCCTCGAATTGGCCCACGGCCGCTTCCTTCCACGACCTATCAAATGCATGATTAGTCCATTAGTCCATCCAATAATTTGACGCTGTATGTTCTTAATTACTGACAAAATGGTTAAATAAATTGCGAAATCAAACAAATATCTTTATTGAAGAAAGTCGTCTTCTGGGATCTGGCGCCGTGTATTCTTTGTTTCAGCCGACGTTTCGGAGGAACGTATCGCCTCCATCTTCAGGGCAGGTGAATTGCGTAGCGAATACAGAGAGCAGTAGCTATTCGCTCTGTATTCCTCCGAAACGTCGGCTGAAACAAAGAATACACGGCGCCAGATCCCAGAAGACGACTTTCTTCATAGTAATCGCCGTGAAAACCTCAAAACTTACATAAATATCTTTATTGTTTGCATTCTGTTGTGTGTTACTATATAGTATTATTATACAACCGTTCACACAACAAATTATTAATAAGTCAACCAATATTACTGCATTAACATTCGTTTATTATGTACATTTGCTACATGTTTCGATCCAGCTGGATCATCATCAGGCAATTTTCATGAAGTGTACTACTCGTTATTGAATTGCAAGGTGGGTCATATTAGTTGTAATAAAATTTATTGTGTTTCGTTATTTTTTAATAACCACAATATATAAAATGTTACAACTTAGCTGAAAGTTAAAATTTATTCTTTTCCCATTTATTTTATCGCGAAGTACAAGTCTTGAATTTTTGGATATTATAAGCGTTGGACACTTGTAGTTTATTGCTTAGTTGCGTGGCTATATATTTTGCTAGTTTTGATCTTGGACTGTCTTTCCAAGTGAAAGTTGGGCAGATTGGTTTATATTGCTTATGTAGTTTTATGTTGTCATGTATATGTGTTGCTCTTGGGTTCATGTTGATGTATCCCCATTCGTTGTTTTCGTTTATTATGTTTTTACTATTGTTAATGCTACTTATTATGTTTAGTTGTTTATTTATGATGTGTGCTAACTTTGAAAAGTTGTTGTGTTATAAATTCTTCTGTTTTGTTATTATAACCTTCTTTGTGTAATATGACTAGAGTGTTTACAAGAACAATCACAAAATTGTTCAAGAACATTGACATAAGAATGGCATTCAGAATTACTAATACAATACGAAACTACCTAAAACCAAGAGAGAAAACAATAGACGCATATAATCAAAGCGGAGAATAGCAATTAAAATGCAATAAATGTCCACTCAAATACTTAAAGCAAACAGAAGGTATATTTAAAATCCGATATGAAGAACATATTCAAAACATAAAAAGCAAACAAAATTCAAAATATGCTCAACATATACTCGACACAGAACACACAAATGGCACAGTCGACCAGACATTAGAAATATTACACACTGAAATGAAAGGCCAGTCGCTAAATACACTTGAACGATTTCATATATATAATTTAAATAAACAAAGATTACAAATTAATTATACCTTTGCAGATGCACATAAGCCCATATTCGACCTAATAATAAAAACGTATCCGTCATAATAACAAATAAAATACACCCCCCAAACATACCCCCAGCAACGGTCCTATTAAAATATAACCACCTCCTCCCTTGAACATCGCGTGACCTATGAAACATACCTACCATGAACAGTAGTTAGTACAAACTGAACCACAGAAGGGGAACAACAGCTATTAGCAAGAAGACGTGGCACCCTTATACAGGACAGGATACAACATACACGTAAGTAAAAGGAACGATAATTGGAGGAAATAACAAATAAAGCACCACATAAAAACTACTAAAATATCCGTTCTCATTACAGAGTAAATTTACCACCGTCGCTGGAAAGGAAAATAGAACATAGTGTCACTTAACATACGGAAAACCGCCACGTAATGCGTAAGTAGCCATTTACACCGCACCATACATCACTCAAAACTGAATGTCTGTGGTCTATTTTCAGCTGCACAAAGAATTAAAAATAAACGTAGACTCCCAGAAAACCCCTCTACCCTAGGATACAACACCATAGACTTGTACTTCACGCTAAAATAAACGCAACAAATTAACTTCTAACTTTTAGCTGGGTTGTAACGTCTCATACCTTATGACATGACTGATATTAAGAAATAACGAAACACAGGAATTGTAACGACATTTATGTTAATGATCACTAATATGGATCCACATTAGAAATACAATTCAATAACGAGTAGAACACTTCACACGCCTGATGATGGTCCAGCTGGATCGAAACATGTAGCAAATATACATAATAAAGGGATGTTAGTGCCGTAATATTGGTTGATTTAGTGCGAATTTGTTGTGTGGACTGCTGTATAATTATGTATATTATGTATAATTATGCTCTGACTGAGAATAACGACGTAAGACTGACGGACTTTGACTACCATCACCGGGGAACATAAATTCAGTGACCTGGTCCTCCAGTTTGGGGGGTTGGATGCAAGACTGACGACCTTGCTATGCAAAAACAATATTGTTGCGAAATCCAAAGACGTGAAAACCGGATGCATTCTAGCAGAATCTTCTGAGGAAGGCTGTATCTCAAAAAGGGCTGTTTTACGGATGATGATGATGATGATGATGATGATGATGATGATACGGGAACATTTCGGAGCTTAATGTAGGTGAAGAGAAGTTGTTCCTGCTGTCAGCGTTTAGGCTGATAAGGACGTGCAGCAAACTGCATAACCACTGACTGACAGAGTTGGGGGGTGGGGGAGGTCGAGCAGATGTAACACAAAGTCCGAAGACTGCAGGACTATATGATGTGTTTCAGAGGTTTTGTAGAACTTGACTACAGGGTTTACGACACGTGTATACTTACTCGCCTCTCTCATGACTTTGTGGTCGTCGTGGACGTTAAACTATTCCTATAATGGAGTCTTGAAATGAACTCAGACAATACTGCAATTTCCATTTAATGCGAGCCTCTTGACGCAGTTTTAATAGCCTGTCATATAAAGTACAATCTTTATGGCGACTGTGTTTGCAGAAGGAGCTAGGTAACAGGAAATTTAGGATGTTTTAAAAGCCTACAATATATTTCCAAGTTGAATGCAAATATAATTCACTCATGTGTATACATGTGTTATTTATCTGGTTACTGGTTATTTCACACGAGGAATTTAGTATGTGCTAATTAGTTCTGTGGCCGGTCACGGTAGCCGAGCGGTCTAAGGCATGTACTGTCTTCGCTCGCTTGGAAACCGGGATCGTGAGTTCGAATCCCACTCAGGGCACAGATGTTTAGTTTGTGTGTGTGACTTTTTCTGTGTTTGTGTACAGGTAAAGGCCTTGCGACGAGCTGATCACCCGTCCAAGGAGTCCTACCGAATGTGTAAGATCTAGAAAATCCGAAGTGAACAGAGAAGTTCACGGAGGTAGGCCTAGGCCCACTGGGGCTGTAGTGCCAAGGAAAAAAACATAGTTTTGTGAGGCAGTTACTAATCCGCAATTCACACGTCATTTTTTAAAAATTAAATAATTCTTTATCCAGCACATGAAATTAGTTCAAAATGTATATGCTTTATTTCGATCTACGTAAAACGGAAGGTGTACATTAAATCTCTAAGCCTGTGTATGTGTGTGCGTATTAACGGACGAATTCCGAAGTGCAGGGACAACGCGATGTTTAGATGAACTCATAATCTGTGTTGAACAGAACCCAAAAGGAAAGCCTACTGGATTTATGATAGGTTTCTGTCCATATAAAAACAAAATTCTTCACTGCAAGAACAGAGAGGAAGAGATCGCTATTCCGAGTGTGTAACAAGCGTGGCAGATCGAAATATCTGCCGTCAGATTGCACGACTATAGAGTTTAATAACTAAATCCATAGAGCAGAACCCATCTTGAGGAACTACAGTTCATAAGCTACTAAGAAATTACCTCACCTTTTATGATACTTGAAGGTTTAGTACTGCGTCAAAAAGAAATCCTCCATTGGACCCTGTTTTGAGCCAGGCTAATATATTTCACACCCTTCCACCAAAATTCTTAATATCCATCTTAATATTATTTTCACAACTACGCCTAGGACATTCAAGTGGCCCTCTCTCTTCAGGTCTTCTAGTAAAGTGTTTTATACATTGTAAGTTTTGAGGTTTTCACGGCGATGACTATGAAGAAAGTCATCTTCTGGGTTTAGGCGCCGTGTATTCTTCGTTTTGACCGACGTTTCGGAGGAACGTATTGCCTCCATCTTCAGAGCAACTGAATGTAGCTACAGCTACTGCTCTCTGCATTCCAAGCCATTCAACTGCTCTGAAGATGGAGGCTATACGTTCCTCCTAAACGTCGGCCAAAACGAAGAATACACGGCGCCTAAACCCAGAAGACGACTTTCTTCATGTTTTATACATTAATTGTCTCGTTTAGGATGCTACATGCGTAGCCTATCCCATCCTCCTTGATTTCGCAGTCATATTAACCTTTGTTGAGGAGAATACTGACAAATGAAAAACAAAATTAATACAGCTCAGCTGCTGAAGTTACCTGACCTGACTTCAACACTACTCCACAAATATAGCATGCTTCGGTTCCTTTCAAATAAATATTAGTCTCAAGACCGTGATGTCATGTCCCCCCCCCAAAATACGTTGTCCCTTCCGATACAAGTTCTTAGTGCGATTATAATAGCGTCGGTATAGCCAAAACCGTGTCTATAGGTTTCAGTAAGGATCTCTGCCCCGCAGTTCTAGATAGCTGGGTACAGCGCAACGTCGATAAACCGAACTGGTGCGATCGGACAGTCGGAGCATTTGGGATTACTGGATTTCAAATTTAAAACTCGAGCTTCTTTTTATAAAATTATTTATTCAAAATATTTGTGGATACATTTTATATATAAATATTGACCGGAACCAAGCAGTAGCCTGGGGCACGCGGTAGCATAGTTGGTTGAGGGGCTACGCTACAAGCCTGAAGGTCGCGGTTCAAGTCCCGATGAGATCATTGGATTTTTTCGGTTGACCTAATCCTTCCAGCCGCACTATGTTCCTGGGATCGACTCAGCCTCTAACAGAAATGAGTACCAGGAATTTTCCTGGGGAATAAAGCGCGGCCGGCGTGTAAGGCTGACAACTTTACCGCCATCTTTGAGCCGATTGTCTAGATAATGTGAGACCCTCAACGTCTCACAACCCTATGGGCCTTCACGGCCTGTTACAGGGATGGCTTTACTTTTTTACTTTTACCAAGCGGTAACCGGGTTACATCTTTCACCACCCAGAGAGACATGCCCATTAATATATGCTTCACAAAAATTTATTTTCGCTTTTTCGTTGGACCGAAGTAAAATAATTGATTCAATTTGTAAATTTTGGATATGCCGATCTTTTTGACGGTATGTTAATGCGGATTAACGTGGCTACGGATTACTTAGATTCCACTGTATAGGTCTTAGCAGCTGACAGACGTGACACGATCTGGGTTAGCCTACACGTGCCAAACACTACAGCTACAAATAAAATGAAAGTCCACCTGAAAATTCCCACTGAATGCATTGTTACGACCTAACATAAATAAAACATACCGCACTGCTATGTCGCCTTCGCCAAGAAGTCGTGTTTGTAATGCTACGTTTCCCACACGTCTGGATACTTCTCAAACTCCAACGCGTCATTTTAATTTATTTCCGCGCTGGTCTCTGATATAACTTATCACTATTTATTAACAGGAAAATTAATTTATGTACATTACGCAAATTATTTTGGACCGCCTGTGTGGTCTAGTGGTCAGAGTTCCTGCCTACAGATTCAGAGGTCCCGTGCTCGATTTCCAGCTCTGCAAGATTTTCTGAGAAGTAGTGGGTCTGGAACGGGGTCCACTCAGCCTCGTGAGGATAATTGAGGAGCTATTTCGAGGAAATAGCCGCTCCGGTCTAGAAAACCGAGATTAACTGCCGTGGGGATCCTTTGCGCTGACCACGTGACGGCTCTATTCGTAAAAGTTGGCACTAACTTCGCCAACAAGCGGCGGTTCCTCGGTCGGTATAGTTCTCTTGCGAACTTCAGGCCACGGAGTTGTTTTTATGCAAAATATTTTATAAGATATGAGCCGGGACAGCTTATGCTACGGTCTTGAAGACCATAACCGAGGGTTCGACCCGCAGTTGGGATAGAAGATGCCGCGCTTTTCCTCGATGTCCAGACCAGCTCGCCCGCTCAGCTCTGGATTCTCTTTCCTTGGGGGGTGGAGAATGCACGGAGCTATGACGTCACTCTCACGTCTTCTTGGAATGATGTTTAATTAACCCTTAAATCCCTTAAACATACTGAATGAAACTCTGCATTCTGCCCACAGAATGTACATATGTGTGTTTTGCGTGGTTCTCACAATAACCAGCGGTTTGTTCTCTAAACAGCATCAGTTGCTTGATTTTGTAGTGGAGACGTAATGTGTTATTTCCTGTGAGGTACGGACTCAAGTTTTATATATTATTTAAAAGAAACTCACCCTTTAGAGGGTTAAATAGCTTAAATCAGTGCACACTTCAATCTATCGAGTTTTGAGTGACATTTTTTGATATCCACACGTAGCAAGCGTCTCTGTGCACTCGACACTGCTGCTCTGTTCATTTCCGTCCTTCTCTGATTGCACGTCGATTCCGCCCGACCTTTTCTGTCCTGACACTTCGACCTGACATTACCCTCCAGATTGTCTTCATGTCGGTCCCACCGAGGTGCGAAATGCGATATTCTGTATTTATGGGCTTTTACACCAACTAGGAAAATCACTTCGCAGTAGGAAGGCCATTGTTGCTGTTTCAGAACAGGGTTCCTCCTTCAGAACTTCCCGTCGAGACGTGTGTGTGTGTTTGTATTCAGGTTCTGTTACATATATCAACGCGATAATGAAATAAGTAAGGTCTCTATGCTTAATCAAGCACAACGCCATGAAGGTGCATGGGGGACTGTAGGTATAGCTCCAAGCATTGCTCCGCAGGTCAGTAGTCATCTTCATGCCTCAGGCGCTTAGCTGGACAGGAAACCGACCTGAACGCTATACAGAAGAGGAAATCACTTGCCATGTCCTGGAATCGAACCCGTATTCAACGGTCGTCCAATCTGTAACCTAATCGATATCGAGTCGCATTAACGGTATAGTTCAAACAGAAAAGTGACTTATGGACTGCACGATCGGGGTTCGTTTTTCGGTAGGTCCAGCAGTTAAAATGAGATATGGACTGAAACTGGACCCGCCTATCAGCTTGTAGTGTGTACCTCCCATCTCGGCCCACTGGATGGGCAGATGAATGAAGCGGACGGACCAACAAGAACTCATTTCATATTTTTATGCCCAGACCGGCTTTCGGACCAACTTAGCTTTCTGTTGTAACTGTACCGACGGGTTTTTGTCCCGGGAATAAAACGCCCGGGGCGTGAACCCATATACTCGCCTTTATGTAGTGCGGAGGCTAAGAATGATTCTGCTTCTCCATGCCATCGTTTCTATGCATCGGGGCACCTCAATATTACAGATACCACATAGGAAATCAACGATAATAGTCATTGGAAACCACACCACCTTGGTGTCTTTTAACATCCGTTATCAACACTAGACTTTAAATCAAATCGGTGCTTTTTGGAAAAGCAGAATGGTATATGCGACCGTTCGAATTATTGCCGTCCAGTAACAGTGACTGACGAACGATTCTACATGTGAAATTTATATTATGAAAGTTCTTAAAAAAACCAAAGCAATACTATGAAAAACAAATTTAGTCTTTGTAATCCTAAAATGCAAGATGCCAATCGGGAATGCCCATTCATCATCAGTAATCTGTCAGACGACAGGTCCACAGTCTCTTCCAAAACAATTCCTCCACTTAATGCGATCTAGAGCTTTCTCCTTCAAATGACAGTATCCTCTTCTGTCCCCCAGGTTATCCAGCATCTTACGAAATGCCCATTGTAAGTGTTAATTGCATGACAGTCCCCAGGAATAGCAGCAGCAGTAATTGCAGTAGTAATGGAGTTCATGGTGGTAGTGGTAGTAGTAGTAGTAGTAGTAGTAGTAGTAGTAGTAGTAGTAGTAGTAGTAGTAGTAGTAGTAGTAGTAGTACTAGTACTAGGAGGAGGGGAGGAGGAGGAGGATGATGATGTAGCATTGCTAACGTCACGTCATCTAAGAGTATAGTTATAAGTTGTTCACTTCTCTCGTATCATTGTTCAAGGGGAGAGAGAGAGAGGCAGTGAATTGCAGGAAGGTACAGAAATGTGTCACTTAGGAGATCGATGCTTGTCGTGAAGTACATAGCGCTCATTGTTCGGTACAGACGCCGAGGACAATACAACTTCTCTCAGTCTTTTTTCTTTTTCAGTGCTCGCGGCGTGTCTGCAGATTCAGGGCGTCACGGTCTTTCATTGCTAATACGGATCCTGTTTCTGAATAATGTCCCATCTATTGCCGACGTTTCGGAATATTACAAGCCCCCATGTCGGTGGGTGCCGCTCCGTGTGAATCAACTCCATTTGGTTCTAATAGCCGGATATCCATAGTCACAGGCACGCGTCAAGTAACTACGAGTACTCAAACGGCGTTTCTTATTTGCTTCGTCCTTGGCGCAGCAGCCGCATAAGGACCCTGTTCTTCTGGACAACAGATGCCCATATCTGCCCCAGTCTCTTTACTTCCTGCTAAAGCAAATCATTTTCTACGTTTTCCAATCATTTAATCCGGCATCCATTGCTAGGTTTCATAACATGATTTGTTTCCTTAGGTAAATTTGTTGCAAGGACTAGGGTATGGGCAGGGAATGTAGCACGAATGAGGGAGGAGAGGAATGCATATGGGATATTGGTAGGAAAGCCAGAAGGAAAGAGACCACTAGGAAGACCAAGCCGTAGGGGGGTGGACAATATTAAAATGGATCTTCGAGAGGTAGGATGGGGTGGTATGGATTGGATTTATCTGGCTCAAGGTAAGGACCAGTGGAGGGCTCTTGTGAACACGGTAATGAACCTTCGGGTTCCATAAAATGCTGGGAAGTTCTTGAGTAGCTGCATAGTTTACAGCTTCTCAAGAAGGGCTCAGCTCCATGAGTGAGTGAGTGGTAAACTTGTGAACCTCACGCCCAATCCCCACCTTGGAGGACCAAGGGCTACCTTTGTTCCGGTTTCTACCCTTCGACGTGGCCAGCGCGGGTGACCTTACCAGGAGCATAGCTATACATGTGATCAGGGCCCACAAACCTCCCCACCACGTTAATGTATTAACCCCAAAGGGAGGATTTAATACTGTGTTAGATCTATGTCTTCCTGTCTAAGTTTTCTGGGGACTCAATGACTTTTCGGTCAACTTGCTGCTTGTCTTGACTTCCAGTAGCGGTAATTGAAATCGACCACCCAAGCACAACACAATCCAGCGATCGCTCGATACCAGCAGTTGCATGCTTTTGAAACAGAGGCGCCATGTTGACTTCTGGTTGTAAACCGAGTTCGTGACGGCACCTCTCAAACCGCAGTGCGTAAGCATCGGTTACAAACGGGGCCGGTGCGACAGCACAGGAACCAAGCGGCCTCCTGGTGCAGGGTATTTTCATCTTCCTGTTAATTCATATGTAACTTGTGGTGCTCTCTAGTTTGTGTCGTGGCCATTCATTGGAAGTCGTCTGAAACATGTTTTGATAATGTAAATATGAGAACGAATTGCTGGCGCTGTAACTGATGTTAGGATCTGTATTCTCAAACCGGCAAGACACTGTTTCTGTGACCCTTCTTTTAAGAATTACGATATCCATGGTGGGGTTCGTCACAGTGCTCGGAAATTTGATGTTATTAGTCGTGAAAACATTTCGAGAAAGCTTTTCTTAAATTGGGGGTAGGGGGTAGATTTTCTAGTCTCCTTGGGTAGCATTTATGCTCACGCCGACTCTGGTTGAGAGCAATATGCAGTTAGTCAACCAAGCTCACAGATGCACTAGAAGTTTTGTGGTCAATTAAAACAACTGAATGACTGCAACAAAACAAAAAAAAACTCCGTGGTTTTAGTCCGCAAGCGAACTATACCGCCGCTTGTCGGTGAAGTTAGCGTCAACTTTAGCGGATAGAGGGTGTCGCGTGGTCAGTGTTACTAATCCACACGACCATTAATTTCGGTTTTCTAGACCGGAGCCGCTGTTTCCTTGAAATAGCTCCTCAGTTATCATCACGAGGCTGAGTGAACCCCGTTCCAGACCCGCTACTTCTCAGAGAATCTGGTAGCGCCTGGAATAGAACCCGGGACCTCTGGATCTGTAGTCAGGAACTCTGACCACTAGACCGCAGAGGCGGTCGAATAACAACATTTCACGAAGAGTCAAATTGAATTGAGTCGCCAGTACGTGGTACCTGATGCTCACTGGAATAATTTGCAGCATGAAAATATGAAACGACTCTTGAAATGCTTTGGATCCGTGACGGTTCAAGATTCATATTTATGTGTTCCTTGCGCAGTATTCATGAAGTGAATACATAATATGGAGACCGTGCCCGGCTGTCGGCATATCTCATTTCCGGAGCGACTCCACAGACGGTGATGCCCGCACAATGAAATTGTAGTGCCTATGTCAGGATTAAGCAAAATATGTCGCAGAATAAATCACTGTTCGTGAAAAGAGCCATTGCGCTCCTAAGTAAAGAGGCCCTGTTCATGACTTTCGGCGAATGGATGTTACAGAAGGGAACGTTCGTGTTGTCTTCTGTGGGCAGGGTGACTGGGGAATAGAGGTTCGATCGACTGCAGAGATAGAGATTGCCTTTCCTGCACAGCGTTCAGACCGGCTGTGGGGCACTCCCAGGATCTTGTCCAGTGGGTACCAGGAGATCTTTCCCTGGGGATAAAGCGGCCGTGGCGTGAATATGATCACTCATCTCCATCTACTGTCGACGTTGTGTGTGTTTCATATGAATCTCGGAATAAAGAGCGATTGTTTACCTCTAGTGCATTATCTGGTTTGTCTTTGAATTTGGGATGTTTCCTCCGAGGTTCGAACTGAATTTTTAAATGCCACATAGAAAACATTATTGCTTTAGAGGGTTAAAATGGTATTGTGAGGAAAAGAGCCTCTCCCCTTCGGTTCGCGAAAGCGGTTTGAGTACCGTGACACGTAGCTAACGCTGAAGTACGTATTTTTGGAATCATTGTATTATTCCGTGGCGTGTTCCATCCGAGTTAATTTTTTACTTTTTATGTTATAATTTCACATTCAGTCTATGTACTCTCTAACGAATTGTTCCCCGAAAATGTTGTTATGTCAGTGAACCGTGTTTAAAATATATGGTTTCATCAACAAGACGTGACTGTGCTCACAACACGCGTATTATATTTGCACTGGCATCGTTTGTTCTCTTTGTGTGTGATTCTTGGTGTGAAGAGTACGCATATAAATAACGCAGAACAATAGAGAGCATTATACAAGTAATCATGAACTCACTTGCTAGATGAATTATTTACAGTTAAGTATGCAGCTACTAAAGAAATGCAGATAGTGCACGACAACATTTGCAGGCGCAACATTTCACCAACTAAAAATATTTTTTGTTGTTGTTCGACGTTATTTTCTTTCAAACAAGACTTACTTACTTAACTTGCTCATGGAGCTGAGCCCTTCTTGAGGAGCCGCCAATTCTGCGGCTACTCTAGAATTTTCCAGAATTTTATGGAACCCGAAGGTTCATTACCGTGTTCACAAGATCCCTCCACTGGTCCATATCCTAAGCCAGATCAATCCAATCCATACCATTCCATCCTGTCGATCTAAAATGCATTTTAATATTGTCCACCCACCAATGTCTTGGTCTTCCCAGTGGTCTCTTACCGTCTGGCTTTCCCACCAATATCCTATACGCATTCCTCTTCTCCCCCATTCGTGCTACATGCTCTGCCCACCTCATCCTTCTTCACTTGATCATTCTAATTATACTTGAAGAAGAGTACAAGTTATAAAGCCCCCCCCCCCTTATGCAGTTTTCTCCAACCTCCTGTCACTTCATCTCTCTTCGGTCCAAATATTCTCCTCAACACCCTGTTTTCAAACACCCTCATTCTGTGTTCCTCCCTTAATGACAGAGACAAAGTTACACACCCATACAGAACCACAGGCAAAATTATAGTTTTGTATATTCTAATTTTTAAACAAGAGTATACGAATGAATCCAGATATTTTTCTATATACATACAAAAACGTGTTGTGTGTTTGAGATGTGCTATTGTTATTACGAAATTTTATGTTATCATAGAACGAATAGTTGACAGTTTACATGTTACATGAACGTACGTTGTAAGTCACGAACGAGCGTCCATTCTTTGTAATGTATTGTATCTGTTTTGTGAATATTGAAAAATATTTTGATGTGGATATGTGAAGTGTGTTATACCACATAAAGGAGACAGTTTACGATCGCCTGTTTGTTTGTGCTAGTCGTCGGAGTTGATGTTAAACGTCCCCTCGACCCGTCGTCCGACAACATGTAGGAGTGGAAAGGAATGTGACAGATAGCAAAGAAGCAAAATTGTAGGATGGCTTGTAGAACAAATGATGAAGACGACTTGTTGGAATCTCAATGGGTGTTAACTCTAGTTTCGTTTGAAGGAGCACAAGAAACATGTAACAAGTAGTGCAAATATTATGTTTCTGGACATTATCCATCGTCCTGTCTTTATCTAAAGACACCGTCGTGTTTATTTCTCAAAACACAACGTTTCGGAAACTGGATTCTGTCTCTGTCTTCAGGTGAAACATACTCAGTTGGGCCCATACGATACAGCTAGGCCCTATCTCCGGACACCTGTGCCAGCACCAAGATGGAGTAAACAAGCCAACGTTTTACGTTATGGCGAACTTTTAACGAAAAACAGAGAAAAATAATTTACGATTGTATAGTGTGATATCTGTAGTCTGTTTGCGTTTGCAACATTATATTTGTATTTGACAAAGTGCAAAGGACGCTTTTGGGAACACACATGCTCCATTTGAGGAAGTATTTGGAAAATATGCATACCTTATTTCAGCACATCTTTGGAAAATGTATGTTCTATTTCAGTACATTTTTGGAAAATTATACGTCATATTTCATTATATTGTGACATTTATACCCTTGCTAGGCAACGGGACGCTAAACACATTCCCGCAGAAAACAAACGCGCGGAACAATAGGATATCTATTGCTAGACAACCGCGCGGTAAACAGGCTTTGTCAATAATACAGTCTGTTTCCGAGGGATCCGTGCAAAGGGGTTAGAGTAGAGTCGAGCTCCGAAGCTGGGAGTTCAGTTCACTTCAGTTAAGGGTTCAGCTGTGAAGTGTTAACCAGTGGACAGCGGAAGCTGAAGAATCTCCATTGCTAAGATCCGTCAGTAGGAAACCTCTAGCGAAGAGCCAATGTGGAGAGCCGTTACCAAGTAAAGACTAGTGGACATAGTGTTGAGTGATTTGTATTGTGGAAATCAGCAATAATGTAATAATTATTTGTAGTTACAACCTATAAGTGAGCAGTAAATCCAATTACCAATCCTAACCCCATCTATTGTCACTAATACACGTGATAATATTTTTAGAAACATATTCCCCATTTGAGGACGCTTTTTGAAGCATGTGTACTCCAATTAGATATAATTTATGAAAACATATGTCCCATTTGAACACGCTTTCGGAAGTGAATGATCTCAATATGAGTACGCTTTTGCACTCTGGTGTAGCACGTTGGAATTCTGAAACAGTATGGCACCAGAAAGACCAGAATTCACGTGAACAGAACTCCGAGGATTGAGACAGAAGATCCCTTCCAGACGTACCTACTACCAAACAGCACGTCCGCACATAACAGAAGGCAGTAGCTTTCATACTCACCACGCTCACCACCATGAAGACCTTAAATCTGGCAAGAATGTGCCAATACCGAAATGTTATTTGCGCAGGTTCTGACGTCAATCCAGGCCCACTTCCTACTGAGGGCTACTTTCTGTTGTCGCGGCCACGCACAAGGCGAAGTCTGCAACAAGAGTAATTACTCTCCACTCCTTCATGGATAGATAAGGAGTAGTGAAAATAAATGTTAGCCTTGGATTAAAAAAGGGTCAAACTAATGTTTCAGAGCTTGACAAGACAGGGAAGGAGGTTCTTACCGCCAGTTTCAAGAACTGCATATCGGAAGTCGCCGTTAAATATGTAGCGTTGGGCTCGCAGCTCGTCAGGCAAAGATAAATTTGTTGTGGCTGTTGCAAAAACTGGGGCCTCTTAACCTTAAGCGTGCTCAGGAAACTCGGGAGTCTAGACGAACGTGTAGATACTGGCTGTGCTACATACGGATTTTTCTCTAAAAGTTGCCTGTGCAAATCGCTGCTCGCGATCCGTATGCTGCCCACGAGAGCATTTCTTCCGTTTCCTGGAATATTTAGACATACAGCTTTCAGAGGTCATGTAATGCAGTGTAACAATTTACGTAGATCATATACACCTGATACATGTGCATTTAACGGCTTTGTTCACGTAACTTCGATTAGAACTGACAAGATGATCTTGTCATTGGTTCTCTTGCACCTAGATCGATTGAGATGTACTGGAATGATTGTGAATGACGAATCGAGAGAGATAACAGGAAACTGTCATATGAATTTTAATGTATATCCCGGTATTTACTTGGAGGAAATCAGGAAATCATAAAGATTTCAAGGCCACAGGTTCCCGGCCGGCATTCGAACCATGTACATCCAGAAATCCAGATACACTGGCGATTAATGTTTGATGATGATTGCTCTTTTTTCTGAAAATCACACGGAGCACATACATGCACTGTGTGGGCAGGATACAGTGTTGCGTAATGTTGAAGGCAGGTGACTGAGGTCGATGTGTAACGAGTGCCGTGCTTTATATTGTCAGCCTGATTCATCGTATTACAGCAAAGTTGCCTCCGGTAAACAGAGCTTTTTACACTGTTTTTTTTTTGTTTAAGATTCTGAGTTTTTCAACATCTCGCCACGAATTCTTAAGGCCTTATGGTTTATTAAATGGAGACACCACACCGTGTTTAGGATTTAACTTGGCGGCCACTTAGGAGGGCTGGAAGCATTTAAAAAACTCCTGTGGAAAACTAATAAATTTTATTACGTATACTCACAAATTGATAACAACAACAAAAACATTGTCTTCGGCGTTATGGGACAGACATCTGTGGGCCATCTCCCCTCAAATATCATGGCCGTGTCCAGAACATACAGCCCGTCTAGCTGAAGGAGGCCTCCGCGTCAACTGCCACAAAGAAGTAAAGATGACAGAACTTTCGCCATGTTTGAAATTCTACAGCTGTTACTCAGAACCGGTTATCTCAGCTTCCTCTGTAGTATCAGTACCATGTGATTGTGATTTACTAAGTTGAATACCCATAAATAGAGAAATTAGGGAGATCGAGAACAATAGAATGCGTGTCAGAATACAAGAAGTCATATTTTTAGTCCTAAGTCAGTAATCGCCTACGCAAATTGTTTTAAAACATGATGAAAGTCAAATTACATAATGGACAAGTGAAATTTGGTATCAGCGCAAGAGTAGAATAAATTCGGAATGTGTTTTTGTGAAATTTTATGTTCTCACATCGCTGACTATGAAGATTACTTGTCTTCTCGAATGTGACGTCGTGTACTCTGATAAATAGATACCAACTTTTCGGAAAACCATGCAGTTTCCATCTTAAGGGTACCTCGAGGATGGAGGCAAGAGGTTTCTCGAAACGTTGGTACCTTTCTACCAGATTGTACGGTGCCACATTCTAAACTACAATAATCTTCAGTAAGTACTGCTCAGGAACGCTGATTTTGGGCTATTTGCAAAAGACAGAATTTAAAACATTAAGTTCTCCTTTTTTCCATAGACATTTGTAGTTGACAAACCTTGTCCATGGAAACGTCACATTCGAGAGTAAAGTACTAAGGGGAATAGTTGAAATCAGGCAACTGTGAAATGAACAAAATTGCGCAGAGACTCTGATATGGATTTATGCACTTCTCCCATTATTCGGGAGGCTAGACATGTAACAGTGGTGGAAGAAACGGCATTCACTATTGCATCGTGTAGACCCGTAACTAGGTAACGACCGCGAAACGAACAGCTACCCACGGCGAGTCCACTCGCAACAATAGAGGAACTGTTTGAAACAGTGTTTTGTACGCGGTCCGTACTGAGATGTTATTGTATAACAGACAAGTTTAGAAGTCAGTTGTAAGTCAGTCTGTGAGGAGATGAGTAGGAGGTAGGTGTGAGATGGCCGCGAGCCTGGGGGTTAGTCAATTGGAGGAAGAGTTCAATTGTGAGACATTCGCCGGACAATAACGACATGAGCACAAAAGCTAAATAATCTCCACTGTTAAGATCCGTTACCGGAAAACGACTAGTGGAAGCAGACTGCTTTTACCGGTTCTCACGGTCTCTTCGCTTGCGGATTTCTTATATTTTTCTTCTACCCTGAAGATGGAGGCGATACGTTCCTCCGAAACGTCGGTTAACACCACATATACACGGTGCCAAATCCCAGAAGACTGCTTTCTTCATAGTCACCGCCGTGAAAGCCTCAAATCTTAAATAATAAAATTGTTCTAGAGCAAATACATTGAGATGCTTGTGTGGGGTTTATGTTAAAATAGCTCTGAGACCAACGAGCCTTGTATCGTGGGATGAATCGAATTATCCCATGACGTAACTCCGTCTCTTTTATGTCGATAAATTTCGAGTTCTGTAGTAGGAGAGCCTTATTGAACTATAATCTGAGTGTATTATTCTGCGGTCCTTGGTTTGAAGACCCCTTCTTACGTCTGCCTGATTGAAGAGTATGTAGCAATAAATTCGCATTGCTACAGAGATCTGATTAACTACGTAATATCAGAAATATCAGCATTGATGTAACCGGTGCAGAATTCTCTTAGTATTGAGTGGACTGGAATGGAGAGCTGCTGCCATAACATTTTTCCAAGTTACTGTCCCAGGACCGGGGGTAACCCATGAAAAACTTTCGTCTAAATGGTCAATGCCATGGTAGTTTTCGAACCGGATACCCCCTGATTAAAAATCACAGACGTAGTCGCTTCAACTTGTACTCTTCTCCAAGTATAATTAGAATGATCAAGTCAAGGGGTATGAGGTGGGCATGGCATGTAGCACGAATGGGGAGAAGAGGAATGAATATAGGATATTGGTGGGAAAGTCAGAAGGAAAAAGACCACTGGGAAGACCAAGCCGTAGGTGGGTGGACAATATTAAAATGGATCTTCGAGAGGTAGGATGGGATGGTAAAAACTGGATTTATCTGGCTCAGAATAGGGACCAGTGGAAGGCTCTTGTGAACATGGTAATGAACCTTCGGGTTCCATAAAATGCTGTGAAAATCTTGAGTAGCTGCAGATTTTGCTTCTCCTCAAGAAGGGTTCAGCTCCATAAGTAAGTCGCTTCAACTGTCTAATCTTGTTTGAATTTGACTTGGTTCATCCTGGTCCGTCACACTAGTAATAGTATAAGAAATTATTAACGCCGTAAAGTGTAAAGGTAAATGTTTTTTTTTTTTAATCTTCCGCCTTTACATGTTTCGGTCGGAGCGACCATCTTCAGAAGGACATTATCAATACATACGGAAACTACTATTACAATGTTCATAGGCCATTATCAATGCATCATTGTATCACAATACAGCGTGGCCCGAACAACTGGATAACCACACTTATGAGTCCTTTCTTCGAACAACGGAACCACGACGCGGTAGACACTCAACTTCCTTTAAAGAGAAGCAGTATAACGGACACAAACCAAACTGGTTCTAGATTTTAACAAAAAGTTTTTTAAACAATACCTGCAAACAGACTAATTATAATAATTTATAAATACTTAAACAAATTTATGCACATCGCAGTAATTGTTATAGCATAATATTTTATACCTATGACGTTGTAAGAATAGTTTCCGTATGTATTGATAATGTCCTTCTGAAGACGGTCGCTCCGACCGAAACATGTCAAGGATGACAGATTAAGAAAACAGAACATTTATCAGTCACACTGGACGGCGTTAATAATCTTTTATACATTCTTTTCTGAAGTTCGTAAAATTTAATCTCTGCGTTGTTTTGTAGTACAGTGAACTCCCGATTAGCCGTGGTTGGATTATCCGATAGCTTTGTTCAGAAACTGGTCTGTTATTTCCAGTGTCAAAAGATCAACGTCACATGCAATTGATATTTAAAGGGAACAAGGACGAAAGGAAGGGAATTTTATTTCGCATTTAAATATGTACTTGAAAACTCTAGAAGACCTCAGGAACCACAATCTTATTTCTCCCGATAGCGCTCCAGTAAAATTCACTTAAAGTGTATGTGTCGTTTTATACATCCAAGTTCACAAGTTAGTTAATATTTCTCTTACTGATTGGCCTGGGCTCCCGATTACCAGAGTAAATTATTTTTCCATCCGCCTAGGGCAATAGGGAGTCTACTCTCTATTTTACCTGTACGATTTTACAAGTCAAGGAGCATGAGATGGGCTGGGTATGTAGCGCGCATGAGGGAGAAGGGGAATACATATAGGGTTTTGGTGGGAAAGCCAGAAGGAAAGAGGTCACTAGGAAGACCTAGAAGTAGGAAGGAATATAATATTAAGACGGGTCTTAGTGAAATAGAATGGAGTGTTATGGACTGGATTGATCTGCCACTGGACAGGGGTCAATGGAGAGCTCTTGTGAGCAAGGTAATGCATCTTAGGGTTCCATAAAATTTTGGGAAATTCTTGAGTAGCTGAGCGACTGGCGGCTTCTCAGGAAACAAGTAGCTCCGTGTAGTTAGTTAGGGTTCTACATTTCGAAGTTTTGTTTCCAGTCTGTACAAGTGAACACGGCGGAATAGGAAATTCAAGACTGATAATAGGTAGATAACTAAAAAAATTCATTTTTTTCTGATTAAGTATTTTACGGCATGTTGGTCAGCCTGAAAGATAAGCAAAGGGCGTTCGCCATTTTGAACTTATAACAATCGGTGCCAACAAAAAGTAATTGCGAGTTAACGAACTTTCACGTTTTTTCCACTCAACTTGGACTCTTTAACTAACCCCTGCCCTTCCGATTGCTGGAAGCGAATCAACAAATTTCCGCTTTTGTTTGTCCATAACAAAAGAACTTTTCTAATAATATGAAACTAAGTGCAATTGTTTCTTTACGAGTGGAGCTGTGAAAATTTTTCCAAATATCAGCACATTACAAGCACAGGCATGGCTGGCGGAATGGAGCCCATGCGGCAAATATCCATGTCACAACATATCTTACGAAAATTCTCTGTGACGATTGGCAAAGCAGTGATTCCCAACATTTTGTTACTTGCCTTCCACAGGTCATGTTGTCAGGAAACCAGAATCCCACCATAAAACAAAGCTGCTTCTTCGGAAACAGGTGAAAGTTAACAATTATGTACATCTTGATGTTACGTTAATCATGAAATGGAGTCCTTGAGAACTTACAGAAGCAACAGAAGAAGGCGGTATTTTCCTTGGCTCCCTCTTCAGCTCTTTAAGATGGACGTGATATGTTCCTCCAGAACGTCGGACTGTCAGCGAACCACACAACATTACAACCCAGAACCCCGTACCTACGGTTTAATTTCTCTTTTAACTAGAAGCATCAGCCTCCATAAGTAGGTCTGTATGGGCTCCGTGAGCCGCTTGTCATTAAAGTGTGCGTTTAGAAGTGTTCAGCCCTCATTAACTAACAAGAAGGACATCCTCATCACGATTCATACCCATTTCTTTCAGCTGTTTGCCAAACAGCCCAGGACTTTTATTTTCAGGACTACACCTCTTGTTAAATTAAATACCGAATAATTTAATTGCAAGAAGCTGAATAATAATGAAGATAAAGCTGTCCTTGGCCGGTCACGGCAGCCGAGCGGTCTAAGGCATGTACTGTCTTCGCTCGCTTGGAAACCGGGATCGTGAGTTCGAATCCCACTCAGGGCATGAATGTTTAGTTTGTGTGTACAGGTAGAGGCCTTGCGACGAGCTGATCACCTGCCCAAGGAATCCTACCGAATGTGTAAGATCAAGAAAAACTGAAGTGAATGGAGAAGTTCACGGAGGTAGGCCTAGGCCCACTGGGGCTGTAGAGGCAAGGGGAAAAAAAAAGAGCTCTCCTTGTGCCCGATTAATTAAGCACTACGCCATGAAGACGTATGGGCGATTGGATTTATAGATCCACGTATTTTTAACCTAGGTCGTTGATTGACGTGAGTGGTCAGCTTTACTCCTCTGCCACGTTACACCCGGTACCTACTGGATGGGATGCTTAGTGGACCCAGAGCCAGTTTAAACAATGTGCTAAAGAGAAAAATCTCTTGTCTGTGCCCGGAATGGAATTCCGATTGTTCGACTGTCCAGCCCGTAGCCAGTCGCTATGCCGGCTCTCCGATTTAAAGTTATGTGGGATTTTGAACTCTGAAGATTACATTCTTAAACGGGAGGCGTATATGAAGTTCGACACTGCGAAACTCCTATACAAATTCACAAGAATCACTCGTTCATCAGTTAACGATGATTATATGGGCGATCACGAAATCACCTATATCATCGCTAGCATTCATGAACGTGATCAGAAATACCGTCCACTGAACCTTTCCTTAAGGCAATTAATCCCGTCCACATTTTCTCCATCTCTACGATAGAGGGAGCTGGGATAGCGCAGTCGGTATAGCGACTGGCTACGGGCTGGACGACCGAGGACTCGGAGTTCGAGTCCCGGTAGAGTCAAGAATTTTCTCTTCTCCACGTCCTCCAGACCGGGGCACGCGGTAACGTAGTTGGTTGAGGGGCTATGCTACAAGCCGGAAGGTCGCGGGTTCAAGTCCCGATGAGGTCATTGAATTTTTTTCATTTGTCCTAATCCTTCCAGCCGCACTATGGCCCTGGGGTTGACTTAGCCTCTAACAGAAATGAGTACCAGGAATTAATTAAATATTTTTCCTGGCGAGTAAAGCGCGGTCGGCGCGTAAGGCTGACAACCTTACCGCCATCTTTGAGCCGATTGTCTAGATAATTTGGGACCCTCAACGTCTCACAACCCTATGGGCCTTCATGGCCTGGTATAGGGATAGCTTTACTTTTACTTTACTTACGTCCTCCAGACCAGCTCTGGGGCCCACCCAGCCTCCTATCCAATAGGTAAGGTGACTTATTCCCTGGGGATAAAGCGTCATGGGCGTGAAACTGACCACTCACCTCCAGGTAGTATCGAGGTGAAGAAAATGTGGATCTATACATCCATTCCGCCATACGCCTTCATTTCGTAGTGCTTAATTAGTTAAGCACAAGAACAACTTTACCTTTTTTGCCTTTGTATCTCTGCGATATGTTTTAATATTTCCTTCCCATTTATGTCAAAGTTTCCAAGGTGGTCTCTTCTGATATAATTTTTCGACCAAGACGTTTTCATATAATTCATCTCTTGCTTCCGCCGTGTGTACTAAGATAATGTCAAGAGTAGGGGAAAGTCCTACCCCTTTATATTTCAAGCAGCATTTCAGTAGCATAGCTGCGTTTTATCCCAGGTAAAGGTAAGGTAAAGTTTCATGGAGGTAGGGCTAGGCCCAAATGAGGGTTGTAGCGCCAATGAAAAGCACTACACGAAGAAGACGCTGGGGGGATTGGATGTATAGATTAACGTTTTATCACTGGAGAAACATTTAATGAGAATAAAGCAGTTCCTTCTAGCAGAGATGTTCTCAATCCGAACATTCTGCCTGACTTCTCACAGAGGGCCTGGGCCTGCTTGCTGGCCAGGAAGGCAATGTGACATTTAACATCACATAAATGTAACGGATGGGAATGTCGATCGGTTAGTCAGAATGCTTACGAAAGTCGGCTCAGTATCTGTGAGCGAAATGAAACAGGTCCGGTTAACCGGCTGCAGATATGCAGGCCTGTTGAAATAAGCCGAAGGAGCTTGCAGTCTGCTGTTAAGGAGCCCGCATTTCGTAGGTCACAATGTTTGGAACGCGGTTGCTGAAGCGAATGTTTGGACCGAAGAGAGAGGAAGTGACAGGAAGATAGGAGGGGGGACAGAGTAATGAAAGCGTAATAATTCGTGCACTTCGCAGAGTATTATTAGGTTTCTTGGATGGGGCGTATAGCGGCTGGCTACGGGCTGGACTTCCAAGGGTTTGGAGTTCAAGTCCCGGTATTGGAAATATTTTACTTCACTTCCGTCAGACCGATTCTGAGAACCCAGCTTCGTATCCATTTGTTAGCCGGGGCTCTTTCCCTGGGGAAAAGCGGCCCCATTCACCAACAACTAATGCCGAAGTCAAGAATACGTGGATCTATACCTTCACTCCTCCATAACTGTTCATGCCGTAGTTATTAATTAGTTAAGCACAAGGACAACTTTACTTTATGGGATAGGGCGTATAGCACATATTTGAGATACAAGAAATTTATGGAGAAATTTAGTTAGAACACATGAATAGAAGACAACAATTGCTTGACCTAAGCACAGATGGGATCGTAATAGTAAATTGCGTCATAAAAATAGAGTATGGAGATTATGATTCGCTTCGCTCAGGATACGGTGCAATAGTGAACTTTTATGAACACGGTAGTGAATTTTCGGGTACCGTAATCGTCAGGGAAATGCCTCAACCGGCTGAGCTGTTTGGGTCAGGAGTCTTCTGAATAAATATAGTAGAGTAACTGATACTCAGCCTTCATTCCAACCAGTTGATATGTAACCTGCTCTACTTCCGTAATAACGGTTAGTACTCTTTTTGATGCGTGCAAGAAGCTGAGATGGCGAATTAAGTTTTCGTCTAAGAAAACAATTTTTTGTAGCACTTTGTTGCATTCATTTTAATATTAAATTATATGAACGGCCTCTGCACGATGTCCAGACCGGCTCTGCGGCCCACCCAGCCTCCTGTCCGGTGGGTACACGGCACTGTTACTCCGGGGTTAAAGCGGCCGGGGTGTGTAGCTGACCACTCAGCTTCCCTCTAGTGATGAGGTCAATACGTCATCTATATATCCACACTCATGCCCCTTCATGGCGTAGTCCTTTTCTGTCACGGCCGCTTCGTATCGGAGACATGAAGGCCTGAGTGTTTTCCTTTGTAACGGAATTGAGTTATTTATTCCTTTTGGCGATAAGAGGGCTTTGCTCTGTGTTCATGTATAAAACTTCCTCGTACTTTAATTGTGTTTCAAACGTAAATGATTTCTTAAACGTATAGCGCTTTTGTACCTAAGTTCTGTTTATCGGTGTAATATCCATCAGACTTGCTTGAAATTTAATTACTTTTCACTTCTAAGTAATCTTGTATGTTTCCCAGAGTTATGAATTAATCACAAGTATAAAGGATGTCTGGTGGATGTTGGATGCAGTACAAATTATTTGTTTTAAAGCTAGGAACTTTAAATTAGTAATAACAACAAGCCCAAATTTTTGTGTCTTTTGTTTACTGTCAGTGGCTCGGTCTGTAGCCTACATCGTCGAATGGTAGGGTGATTAGTGAACAGTGAATTGGAAAGGATATGTAAGGAAGAGCTGTCGGGAGGGAATGAGGAAAGCCACGAACATCCTCAGTTAGGATAACCGGTGTCCTGGCTGAGATTTAGACAGCCCCCCCCCCTCAACTCGAATACAAGGCAACCCGCTCGTTTCCTTTTTAAGGTAACAGTAATATCAGCAGCCACCGAACTCTGTTGTCATGTAGGCAGCACTCCTGTTTTGTAGTTTGGAGGTCCGTTGTTCAAATCTTGGCCCGGCGACTGTGTATCCTTACTGAAATATTTCATTGTTTTCTGGCACTAACTTCGCCGACAAGGGGCGGTCGCTCGGTCAGTGTAGTTCGCTTGCGGACTGCAGACCACGGAGTTTGTTTTGTTTTTTCTTCAGTCCCTTCAAGCAAATCACAGAATGATACTTGGGCCACAGTCTTTTCCTTCCACATTTCTCCTAATTCGTTATTTACTAATCATGGTTGCATTGAACGCAAGTCTGAGCTTCCAAACGCCAAAGAAAGCACACATAAATAAATGAATATGGTAAAGGTAAAGCTGTCCCTGTGCTCAACTAATTAAGCAGTACGCCATGGAGGCGTATGGGGGAGGGTGTATAGATCCACATTTTCTTGACCTCGGAATTAGTTGGAGGTGGATGGTCAACTTCACGCCCCTGCCGCTTTACCCCCTAGGGAAGAGCCCCCGGTCCCATTGGATAGGTGGTAGGGTGCATCCCAGAGCCGGTCTGGACGACATGGAGAAATTAAAATTCTTGTCCCCACCGGGACTCGAACTCCGACCCCTTGGTCGTCCAGCTCGTAGCCAGTCGCTATGCCCGACTACGCTGTCTCGGCTCTTTAAATATATAAATAAAATGCCCCCCTCATTGTGTAGCCTGTTCGCTTCTGTCTTGTATTCGGGAGGCTCCCGGAACGAGTCTCGGCTGGTGTAGATGACTTTCCTCATTCCTTGCAGCCAGAATAGTTCCTTCAATTAAGTCACGACCGCTTTCTTCCACATCCTTCTCAGTTTATCATCATTGTCATCCAGTCACTAGAAGCTGTATGATCTGAGTTACTGACAGCGTCGTTGAGCAAGTTGTGAACTTAGAGCCTCTTTTTCCTTTGAGAACTGGGACACCTTTTATCTTGTTCTCTCAGTTCACCATGTTTTTCGACATTATAAATCTTCATAGTTGGTAAAGAGTTGTCAGATAGTTCAAGAAGGATACACGCATATGTAGATATTGTTGTAGACAGCTGCTATGTCCTAATTTCCAGTTTTGTTCAAATGGAATACCATTCGACTCTGTACAGCTTTTGAAATTTGTATAGGATCGTCAAACAAGTCAAGAAGTAACACGCGTATGTAGTTAATATTATAGACGTCTGCCTGGTTCTGTTGTACTTTCATTTGAAATATGTCATTAGACACTTTGAAACCTTAGAAGTTGATGTAGTGTCAGATAAATACACTCTCGTATGTAGTTATTATAGATATCCGCTGCGTTGCCCTTTGCAGTATCATTCGAAATAGGACATGCACACAGGACGTATTTTAAACTCTTTCATGTCAGCAGTGAACAAAGTAAACACAACAATTCAAAGTGAGTTGATTGCGCGTGTGCGCGTAAGCCTATAGCAATTGTGTAAACATGTAGAACGCTGTCACTGAAGTAAACAGCGCCGTCCGGGGTATGTAACCTGCATAACTTGGTTGCGTACGAACAAAGCGTCCCCGGTGCGGAATTGATCAGGAGGTTCCATCAAAAGAGAAACATCTACTCTTTGAAAAAAACCCTGTAACCAGTACCGATATGAAAAATCCATCAATTCTCTTAACGAGAGTAGGCAACCTTACAGAAGAATGAACGTTCTGTGTAAATATGTTTGGATATCCTACCGGCGTTTGAACAGGGGAAGTATGTTGAAAATGCAATTTAGTAATTATATAATGATGACGTAATGGTTACGTCACGAACTGACAGACCCTGGTTGCCGTAGTGGATCGACTGCAGTAACTGCATGTTTTTTTAATTATACAAAAACGGAAACAACTTAGTATAAGATCGTTAAAGTATATGGCACACACTTAACAGAAGCTTTCGAAAGAAAGAAATACAATTCAGATGGCCCTGGGATCGACTAAGCGTCAGTAGCAGAATCTTCCTGGGAGTAAAGATAGGCCGGGTTATATGGCTGACAACCTCACCGCCATCTGTGAACCGATTGCCTAGAAAATATGCGAGTTTCGACGTCTCACAAACCTATGGACCTCCAGAGCCTGTTACAGGGATAGCTTTATAATAAAAACTATGCGAACTCTTACCTTAGGGCAGGAACACACAACGACATCGGTCGTACGACGTCCGTACGGTTCATATCGCATCAAACAGTAGAATATAAAGTGTAGTCTTAGCTTTCATACGTGACGACATGCGACATCTACCGTACGACAGTCGGTGAGCAAATAAATGTACTTGGACGCTCTAGTGTGAAAAGGACGTCGTACGGTAAAAAAAAATCGTACGACATTTTTCCCTACGACCGATGTCGCTGTGTGTGTTCTGCCCTTAGATCTAAAATAGATAAACATCAAACTCACAAGCGACCATTTACTGTTAAATGGCTGGAAGGTGAAACTGTATACTTAATGAAAAACAATCAGTATTAAGGCTTCAGCGTACCATGTTATTACATGCTCTAAAAGGCAATAGAACTGGAAATGCACTCATGGGACTCTTTCATTTTATTAGTTTCGAAGACTGCAGGATTTAGAAGGTACGGTGTTCGGCATAAAATGTGTTTCACATTTCTATACTTACTTACTTACTTACTCATGGAGATGAGCCCTTCTAGAGGAACCGCCAATTCTGCAGCTACTCAAGAATTTCCCAGCATTTTATGGAACCCGAAGGTTCATTACCGTGTTCACAAGAGCCCTCCACTGGTCCCTATCCTCAGCAGCCAGATCAATCCAATCAACACCATCCCATCCCATCTCTCTAAGATCCATTTTAATATTGTCCACCCACCTACGCCTTGGTCTTCCCAGTGGTCTATTTCTTTCTGGCTTTCCCACCAATATCCTATACGCATTCCTAGTCTCCCCCATTCGTGCTACATGCCCTGCCCACCTCATCCTCCTTGACTTGATCATTCTAATTATACTTAGTTTCACATTTCTGTGCCATTTTTTGTTCGAAAAAATTTTGGCTACGATAAATATTTAGCGAATTGTTATATGGGGAATTGTTACTAAAACGCGTTACATCTTGATTAAAATCTGACAACAATGATAAACGTTTTGCCCAGAGACCTATATACATTTATGGGCAGTCCCGAGCTTAACTCCCGAAATATGATAAGAATGAAGATTATTTCTGAAACAGGTACTGCACAGAAAATAAAACCCATTTTGTGTTATATACTTTCTCTGTAAACCCAATGTTTTCGAGATATTTACACGAATGTGATCTTGTCATGTGTGCATTTCGTAGATTCTAAAGAGTTCTGACGATGGTGTATAAAACTCGGGAGTACTGGGTTTCTGGACTCTGTCCAACTTCCGGTATTCTAAAGAGAACTGCGTTCCGGAAATTGGATCTGGTTCTGCCCCCAGGTGAGGGGTTGAGAGGTATCTGGTCTGTTGGGTCCATTAGAAAGATTTAACCTCATTTCACCGGTCCAGCTTACTTCAATCACTGGGCATGACTGATGTTAGCTGTTTTTAACGGACCCGAGAAAGTATGTGTTTCCCACCCTCTCACCTGAGGACAGAAACAGATACAGTCTCCGAAACATTGTGTTCTTTAGAATACCGAAAGAAGGACGGAGTCAAGAAACCCATCAATCCCAACTGTGCATCTCATTTTGATAAAATTTTATTTCTGATGCCCACTCTTGTCTGCCCCTCCTATTTTATGCTGTAAGAGAGTACCAGAAGGCAGTATCCCATCCCATCCTCCGTGTCCGTTAGTCCACAAACGAACTCTACCGACCGAGCGATCGCCGCTTCTCGGCGAAGTTAGTGCCAACTTTTGCGGATCAGCGTTGCGTGGTCAGCGCAACGGATTCCCACGGCCGTTAATCTCGGTTTTCTAGACTGACGAAGGCAGTATCCACGAATTGAAAATTTAGTGTCGGTATCGGAGCGAGGCGCCACAATCGTTACGTTATGCAAGCCGTGCCTAACATGTTTCCTTACTTGCTTGTTCACTTGGTTTTCTTCTCAAGCGCTGCATGTGTTTCTTACTGCAGTCCACACTTAACCATTGTCTGGAAGGTGATTTGACTATTTCATATGTACATATGTATATATAAACTTTTGTCCTAGCTAAAACGAAACAACCTGCGACCATGTAGCCAGTGTCTTGTAAGTGGAAAAAATTGACGGCTTTACGGATATAAATGAAGGTTATATTTTGTATAATGTATCTAAGTATATGTATACAACGATTAATCAGTTCAGTTGATGCGCTACACAGAACAACATTTTCCATTCTCTCTACCAAAACCAGGCATTTTTACTTTTATATTACCTGCTCTTTGAAAAAGTCGGATGACGCTGAAGTTAAAATTTTCGGACTCGAGGAGTAGCCATCGAGTTCTGAAGGTTCAGATCCGTTAGATTATCACGTTTTGAAGCAATTTGAACGTTGACTGCTTAAGAAGAACCACAGAGAACCGTTTCAGTCCCTGAGGTTACTTCAACAAAGAATTGAAAGGATATGGGCTCTCGTATGACAGCATGACATCCGATCAGCTATCGACCAATGGAAAAGAAGGGCTCAAGCTATAATGGGGATCATATCCACATTATTATTATTTATTATTATTATTATTATTATTATTATTATTATTATGGCTCTACAACCCTTTGTTGGGCCTTGTCGCTTTTTCAGTTTCTTGATCTTTTAGACAGTCGGTAGGACTCCTTGGACGGGGAATCAGCCCCTCGCAAGGCCGCTACAACACAAACACAGAATAAACGCGCACAGACATCCATGCCTATAGTGGGATTCGAACCCACGATCCCAGCGTTCGAGCGGCCGAAAACAGTTCATGCCTTAGACCGCGCGCCCACTGTGATTGGCCATTCTATCCACATAGATTCTGTATAAAAGATGAAAATATAAGTAACACACCTGTTTTTAGCATTCAAACTGAAAAATCGTTTCTTAATAACGAATGACCCGAACTGAATAGATTTTTGTGCATGCTTTCCATAAGTTATATGAATTCATTGAAATCCGCAAAAGGCTTTAATTTTTGCCATTTTCTTAAAAGTCGTTTTCTTTGCGGCATTCTGTATATTGATTACTTTTTAATCAGAGGTACGTAGCAAAATCTACATACACCTACATACTGCATATGAAATGAGCACAGTTTGTGAATATTGCAACAACAAACAGAACAATATCAGTGGGCTTTTACTTGTCAGAGTAGAAGTGAAACTAATCATAGCGGATAATGCGTGTCTTACTTGGAAACGAGCGGTTGTATTGTTTCATCCACCCTTAGAATGATTGATGGCCTAGAGCGAAGGAATGTGAAATATTCCTCGCTAGACATGCTCTTGTTCGTGCTGCTGGCGACTAACGACCCCCCTGCTTCTGCCTGAAGCTTACGTAGGGTGTTTCAAGGATGTATGGGTCTGTGGTGAAATATTAAACGGGAATAGGACTATAGCCTGCA
Source organism: Cryptotermes secundus (assembly GCF_002891405.2). Taxonomy (NCBI): domain Eukaryota; kingdom Metazoa; phylum Arthropoda; class Insecta; order Blattodea; family Kalotermitidae; genus Cryptotermes; species Cryptotermes secundus. The sequence goes on along the minus strand of NW_019741302.1, from coordinate 897,746 downwards.
CTGCGATTTTGAGCACAGTCACGATTGGTGTCTTGAATCGATACAATGGAAATTATAGAAACCGAGAGAAAGGGAAAGCATTTGAATGCATTGAAATGGGGGGGGCACTATGCTACAAGCCGGAAGGTCGCGGGTGCAAGTCCCGATGAGGTGAATTTTTTTCAGTTTACCTAATCCTTCCAGCTGCGCTGTGGCCCTGAGGTCGACTCAGCCTCCAAAAGAAATGAGTACAAGGAATCCTNGGGGGGGGGGGTAAAGGGCGGCCGGCGCGTAACGCGGACATCATGTCTAGAGAAAATGTGGGAACCTTGACGTCTCGCAACCCTATGGGTCTCCACAGCCTGTTACAGGGATAACTTTACTTCTTTACCTTTGTTTGAATACATTGGAGAATACTATGTATATAAGCTTAGCAGAAGCAGATTACACGTGAGCCACTCACTTCTAAATACCTAATTCGAAGCGTTGCAAGAACTGGACACTAGATAACGACATGCCCAAACACTAACACAGGTCATTAAACGCATGTGACAGAAACAGCCGGGATAGTGCAGTCGGTATAGCGATTGGCTACGGGTTGGACGACCAAGGGGTCGTAGTTTGTGTCCCGGTAGGGTCAAGAATTTTCCATTCTCCATGTCCTCCAGGCCGACTCTGGGGTTCACCCAACCTCCTTTCCAATGGTTACCGGGACTCTTTCCCGGGGGTAAAGCGGCCGGGACGTGAAGCTGACTACAGAACTCCAACTAGTGCCGAGATCAAGAAAATGTGGATCTATACATCCACTCCCCCATACACCTTCATGGCGTAGTGCTTAATTAGTTAAGCACAGGCAGGACAGCTTTACCTTACCATTTTGCTGAAATACGACTGTGTGATGGGACTACACATCGAACAAGCACAGCAGTCTCCATAAACAGTTTTAAAACACGTGATGGTGACCGATGACTGTCGAAACATGTAGTTACAATGTGATTTTACACACTTTTACAAGACTCATTGTGTGTGTAGTAACTTTTAAACAAAATTTTACGAGTGTTGCGTGTAAGATGGTATATCAGAGGTATTTGTTAATAGAAATCTGCAGATGAGGGTCTAAAGAATGATGAGAGTGGGGGTTGTGTTTTGTGACGAGTCAGAACCTACATTAAATGTGACTGTTTATCCCGGTGGCTGCGCCCCACTCGAATACTAGGAGAAAGAATTCTCTTCTGCGGATGTTACCGTGTCCTTCAGCGTTGTCCCGTGTAGGCAGACATCTGACAGTCGTATAGTCCGCCTTCCGCGCCCCACTGTTGCGTCCTTGATTAAGGGCGTCTTTGGAACACTTTCGTGCCCATGTATTAACGTCTCCTGTAGGCCGCGCCATAGCTCATGCGGTTAGTCGCTGGCTTCCCACCGCGGCGGCCCGTGTTCGATCCCGGGTCTAGTCAAGTGGGATTTGTAGGGGACAAAGTGGCGCTGGGGCGGGTTTTCTCCAAGTACTTCGGTTTCCCTTGCCAATCTTCATTCCACCAAATTCTCCATCGTCATAATCACCCGGGGCAGCCTACAATAGGCCAATCAGTGGCCGACGTGTCGAGTGGACCCAGTTGGACTCCACCCCCCACTAAGTGAATTTAAAAAAATAAGGACTGTAGGAGCAGGATAATATTTCTAATTTTCAAAAAAGGTAATTCATTTTTCTGTACTATTTTATCTAAACTGATTTAATATTTTTATGTAGTTTTTTATGTATTTTTATGTAGTTCTCTTAGTATACTTATTATAGATGCTCTCTCAACTGCGTATGTTACATACACGATGAAACTGAATCTTTAATTTGGAAGGATTTGAAGGGCAGTGGTCGTGGCATACAAAGATAAGTTCCGGTATTTTCCATAAGTGACTGAGAAACCTCACGATTAACGGCGGGATATCAAGAACCGAATGCCTCCATCTTTATGTTAGATAGTTATTCTTCTACACTTAATATGGAGACAGCAGGTTCCTCTGAAACGTCGTTACCTATCTCCCGAACTATACGGTGTCACATCCTATAAGAACAATTTTCGTAGTCACCGTTTTAAGAACCTACAATTTCACAGAAACAGAGCGTTTGGTGAATGGATGTTAAGTCTTGATTTATGGCCACCTCGTTCTCCTGACATTACCCCATTTTATTTATACTTGGTAAAGTCCATTGAACTAATTCAGACTCTGAAGAAGAGCCGAGAGAAAACGAACTTCAGGTGTTCCGTATAACCAGAGACAACTACATCTTTTAGGTCGGTATCTATTTAGAGGGGCCAATGGGGAACATTCTTATTATCTTCTGTATTGCGAGTAAGCAGACGTAGGAGTAAGGTATTGCAGTGTTACTCTCGCTGCGTCTGTCCGAACAGCAAATGTGCAACCGATTCTGCATACCGGAAAATCTGTGTATGCATCGGTACACTTGCTGAAGGACCCAAACAAAATTGTGCTGTTTCCTAATGATATACTTTATTGGAAGAAATTCTGTAGCATTTTCGTTCCTGATTCTTTCCTTAATTTTACGCCATAAAATTCTATTTATTTACCAAAATTCAGGCTTTTACGGTAACGTAGACATCATTAACCGGCGTAAACTGTAATCCTTCATAGCAAATGCACCTCAGACTGCACTTCTTGATTCACAGCAGAATTGTTGGCTTGCGGCACTGTGCAGAGATTTTGGTCAGGACTGGGGCATACCACTTTCGTTGTATTCCTGCTGGCTTGTGAAGCTGCTGTGTATTGTTATTGATCCATACAGACGAGCAATATGTTCAGTTAAACCTGGATGCAGTGAGGGCTGGCGTGGTGCCCTTTCTCTCATCTCTTGGCCTACGTCAATAGTTGCCCCTTGCTGCAATCAATCTCCGGTCTGCCGGCTCCAGCCTGTGGGGACAAGAGAAACAGAAAATACTGGAGAGCCATATTACACATTCCTCGCCATTTTAATTTCGTAATTTCCCTGCGGGTTTTCATACGCACTTTAAATTATATTAAATATGTCCTTGTTCTTCTGCTAGGGATCTGTGTGAAAGGAAGTTTCTCTGATTTGCAGTGCTGTTAATTGTCCTCTTTAAACCACAATCAAATGTAAGAAAGGTGAGATTTTAGGTATGTTGTACCTGTTATAATAGCGAGGGTGCGTCATTGTCAATCAATGACCTAGACCGTTAACATCATCATTAGAAACTTGCAAAATTATCTTTTTAACTTTTTTTTACGAGTTGGAAATTAAAGAATATTTACACAGGACTTTCCTTATCATAGGTCGCGTACGCAAGGCACAACACATCCTGATTCGTGGAGTAGATGGACTCATTCCTCATAGTCTTAACATCTTTATTAGTCATCTTCACTCCTGTCAGCTACTGAATCAAATTTTGGAGGCCTGCTGGTATCTAAGACGTCTCTTCGATTGCCAGCAGAGCAGATATTTTCTGCAAAGCCATTAAACCGACTCAGGTGTGCTGTTCTATGGGTCTTCTGTTCCTGTTTCTCCCACCCGGAGCGTAGGTAAAAGCATAGGGCATCCGTGAAACGCCTCGTTTCACTCCAGTTTCTTAATCTAAGACATTCGTTAGGACTCCTTGGATAGGGGATCAGCCCGTCGCAAGGCCGCTACCTAACACAGACACAGAATAAACAAAAACAGACATTCATACCTTTATAGGATTCAAACCAACGATCCCAGTGTTCGAGCGGGTGAAGACATTCCATGCCTCATGTGTATCTAACCACTGACTTTTGGTGCCGAGGTTAAGAATGAGTGGATCTACACCACTGTCCCGTGTGGCTGCATGAGATGATGCTTAATTAAGCGCAGAGGCAGTTTCAGCTTTTCCTTTATCTAAAATGCCTCAGCTTCGGTGTTTCATAACACGTGGAATGTTTTATAAAACGAGACAAATGATTTGAGGCACAGAGGAACAACACCCGGCCTACGGACCCTAAATGCCCGCCTGTGTTATATTCTCAGGAGTGCAGTATTATTCAACTGGCACTGGTTTTTTGGCTGGCCTGCACACGGGTTGCCTCTGCTACTCTCTAACGAATGACATTTAAAGTTCAGCGCCCTATTCAAAACGTGGTCTCATCTTTTGTATGAACTTTTCTGAATTGTTATTTAGACGAGTGTAACAGCTTCTTGGAGAGGAAATTAGATCATCCCGAAACCTTCGCTTAAGTAGCTCGACCAGGGACGATTGAAACAAACGTCATTTCCCCGGACCGGATCCGAACGTATGATCCCATTGTTTGAGTTGTCCAAGACAAGCAAGTTATCGCAGATAAACTTGAATGTATCTGGCTCTTGTCTGTTCATTTTTACAAAATCTTCAAGACTGCATGGAAAATTATGGATGTTTATTTCACAACATATTTTATGACAAAAATTTTGAACTTACATTGTGATCCACATTTATCCAGAGTTTAAAGAGGACCGCAGATGTCACTTTGTTTCCCAGAAATTATTGGATACGCTTGCTCAGACGAAGAAATAAAAAACCATCACTGTGTATACATTTCTCATGGCGGTTTCTTGAAGTTCATCTTCTCCACGATCCAGGGCATGTCATACCTTGTACAGGAAACGTCCCGAAAGGAAATTCTTGTCTAAATATGTTTCAATTTCCCACCGGAAGTATATTGAGAATAGAATTTAGCAACTTTCTAATGCTGGTGTTACGGCCTACGTCACTAACTGGTGATGACGCGCCCTCGTTTCCGTAGTAGATGGAGTATACACACTGGATGTGATTGAAACATGACGTAGCATTGTGTAAGAAAATTTCAGTGGTTTTTATTTGACATAAACGCGAGAATAATTTCTGCATAATCAAACATTCACAACTCACGTGGGCATTAGCACTGCCTCGCTGTTGGTTCCGGCCATAAGGTAAAGTAAGGTAAAGTTGCCCCTGTGCCACAACGAATTAAGCACTACGCCATGAAGGCGTATGACGGAGTGGATGTATAGATCCACATTTTCTTGACCTCGTCACTAACTGGAGGTGAGTGGTCAGCTTCACACCCCGGCCACTTTACTCACGGGGAAAGAGCCCCCGGTACACATTATATAGGAGGTTGTATGGACCCCAGAGTACTTGGATGGGTGGGGGTGGGGGTTCTGGCCATACGTTTTATAAATGGGGAGAATGTAGACCCCACGTCGAATGTCCATTGCTCCCGAACGGGAAAGGACGGCTGTTATTATTTCGTCAAAATTACACCTCTCTCAAAAGTCAAGATGTAGGCGTCCTTCCGCCAGATTGCGACGCCCCTCTCGCCATTCCGGACAACTCAAGCAGAGCCCAGAGGTTCGATCCAGCAGGTTCTCATCTTGCAGCTGGGTGTGTCGTTTTAATGATCCTATACCAATACTGGATTGCTGTCTGCAGTAAATGTGCGTGAACACCACTGAAGGATGCGAAGTTGAAAGTAACACATTATGTTTATGATTCGGTGATTCTGAATTGAGGTCTTGTGATTCCGAAAAGAGCCACGTCTCCAGTGTTGCCTTGCAGCAGAAATCGGGCCTCATTTATGTACGGGTTATTTCAATATTAATACGAGTTGCCATCTTTTTCATTAGAACTCCATTCAGCTCAGTGTTCCGAGCAACGTATTATTTACTTTAGTTTTGGTTTCGGTTTTATTTAACCCGCCTCTGTGGTCTAGTGGTCAGAGTTCCTGGCTACAAATCCAGAGGTCCTGGGTTCGATTCCTGGCGTTACCAGACTTTCTGAGAAGAAGTGGGTCTGGAACTGGGTCCTGTCATCCTCGTGAGGATAATTGAGGAGCTGTTTCAAGGAAATAGCGGATCCGGTTCAGAAAACCCAAGACTAATGACCGTGGGATTCGTTGCGCTGACCAAGTGGCACTCTGTCCGCTAAAGTTGGCATTAACTTTGCCGACAAGCGGCGGTTGCTCGGTCGGTATAGTTCGCTTGCGGACTAAAACCACGTAGTTTGTTTCGGTTTTATTTATGTATTTATTTGTCTGCTTGTTTCCATTCCTTAATGCTGTAGAAGGAGAACGAGTCTGAAATTCAGTATATTGTGACATGATGACTGAGAGAGTCAACCATTACTACGCAACTGCCGGTAAACACCGACTATGATGCCGTTTTTTTCCATGCGGTCCGCGCCGAGGCTGTATGATCAGACCAGAACAGGCAGGCAGTTGAGGTCCAGTGACAACCAGTGAGGACGGATGAAAAGAGTTGCAGGCATGAGTCGAGAATCGACAGTTGTATTAGTTGTGAGACAGTCCAGCCGGTTTGGACGTATGCAGAGGACTTTGTTGAGATCCGATACCAGATAACAGCTAGCGAAAACAAGGGAGTTAGCTTGTACTGTACTGAGAAGTAGAGTGCGCGAATTAGTGAAAGTGTTATAATTACTTGTACTTGCGACTGGTAAGTGTGCAATACGATTACCAGTTTGAACCCCGTTCTTAGTCACTGACACACGACGATATTAAAATTGGAGAATTCTGTCAGTATCCTAATGTCGTTGCTGTTGGATTCCCAGCCAAACTTGTAATTAATTAAAAAATATATTAACAATTTATTTTTGTGAACTTTCAGAAAACTTGGTGTGCAGTTGTGTTTTAAAATATGTGTACAAATTTAATTTCTGAGCGCTGTTCATAGTGCTCAGTCCCCATTTGTCAAACCGGTCAAACCGTATACACACACACATGTGGCGGTCACGGTAGCTGAGCGGTCTAAGGCCTGTACTGTCTTCGCTCGCTTGGAAGCCGGGATCGTGGGTTCGAATCTCACACAAGGCATGGATGTTTGGTGTATGTATGCATTTATTCTGTTTGTGTTGTCCTGTGTTTAGGTAGAGGCCTTGCGACGAGCTGATCACACGTCCAAGGAGTCCTACCCTCTGTAAAATGATCAGTGAAACTGAGAAATCAGCCCTATGCTCCAAATTGGGAGCCAGAGTGGTATATATATATACACGTGGTGTAGCTTCTCTCGCGATAAACGGATTTTGATCCCTTGCTACTCAGATTACATAATAAATGCGGTGATTGAATTTATTGTTGACCCATATTGAACAGTATTGCGTGGCATTTCAAACGAATATCTAACTGCATATTTAAATAGGCTGGCATATATCAGAGGGCCTAAGTGTTATCGGCGCCGAAAAGAATATTTCAGATGACACAGTCTAATGAGATTAATATTTTGTTTTATTTACTTTGTCTGCATACACAGTATTGTTTTGGAGAGGACGACCATGAACTGCAGATGTCGGTTTATCAAAATAGACTGCTCGCATATACGAGTATATGGAATGTGTCGGTTTTCTGGTGTTCTATGGTCTTTACCTCACAGCGTGTTTATTCTTGCGTGTATAAAACTCTGTAGTGACAGGAACTACTTTCAGGCGAATGGTCTTAAAATTTCTTAGATTCTGTGTAATTAATGCCAGGCTTTTATTTTTACGTCGAAAGCCGTGATTTATTATTTTCGGTTTCGAAACTATCGGGCGATGTATGACCAGTTTCATTACGTGATCAAAATCCTTGTGACATGATATTGAAGTGTTAGTACCGTCACACAACAACGTTTTGATTATTGCATAACGAAACGTTGAGCTCGAATAAAATAGGTCAGTCAGTTTATTGTAACTGTCGTAGAACATGTTTCGGTCTGGAGATCATCGCCAGGTGTGTAAGAGTATAAATAAAAACAACAGATATACCACGTTTATGCTGAATTATAGGTAAAAGTGGATGAGACTTGTCAAGTCATAAATTAAAAGTTGTGTACGTGTTAGTGGTGAGCTAACTGCATGTAAATGAGCTCTTCTTGACAAGCCGCCAGTTGTGCAGCTACTGTAGGATTTCACAACATTTTATGGAACTTGAAGTTTCATTACCATGCTCACAAAAGCCCTCCACCTATCCCTATCCTGAGTCAGATGAAACCAGTCCGTGCTACCCCACCTATATCAATTTTAATATTATCCACCCATTTATATCTTGGTAATTCTAATGGACTTTTTCTTTCTGGCTTTCCCACGAAAATTCTATATGCATTCCTCTTCTCCCTATTCGTGCTACATGCCCTGTCCATCTCATCCTTGACGTGATCATTCTATTTATACTTGGCGAAGCGTATAAGTTATGAAGCTCCTCATTATGTAGTTTTGTGTAACCTCCTGTCACTTCATCTCTCTTCGGTCCAAATATTCAATTCAACACCCTGTTCTCAAACATATTCAGTCTATTTTGCTCCCTTAATGTCAGAGACCAAGTTTCACACACATACAGAACCAAAGGTAAAATTATAGTTTTGTATAGTCTAATTTTTTTGTTTTTAGACAGCAGGCGAGAAGACAAATGGTTGTGGACTGAACATGCGAAAATGTATTTGCAATGTTATAGAATTCTTAAAATCTTATACAATGTGTGTATAATAATAAACTGTGGATTTTATATTGTTTTTATTCATACACACCTGATGATGGCCAAATGAGACCGAAACATGTAGTGTGATTAGTATATAACAAACTGATGGACTTTTTACTTGATCTCAATCGTTTTATTATGCAACAATCAAAACACTGTTGTGTGACAGTACTAAAACTGTAATATCATATACGAATACACAACAGGATGCGTAAAGTAAAAACCATTGTAACATGTTGACGTGACTGCACCAAGTTTTCATGCTGAAGCAGCCCAGACCCATCAGTAGTCGGGAACAGTCTCTTATCATGTTACGCCATGTGTTTGACGTGTGGCAGAATTTGTACCCATCACTGTGAACATGCGTATGACGTCCACAGATTCGAATCCATACTTGTGAGAGTCGCTGCATTGCATTCAGCCATTCTGTGGATGACCAAAGACTAGAGCTGCACGTGTATTTATCATCGGGAATGTCAACAGATTATTGTAAGGACCCATTTTGTCCCAGTTTATCGTGTAGTACATACCCAGTATTTTTAATCATTGGGATTGAATATAGATTTGTAGTATAAGGTAAAAGTAAAGCTATCCCTGTAACAGGCCATGAAGGCCCATAGGGTTGTGAGACGTTGAGTGTCCCACATTATCTAGACAATCGGCTCAAAGATGGCGGTAAGATTGTCAGCCTTACGCGCCGGCCGCGCTTTACTCCCCAGGAAGATTCCTGGTTCTCATTTCTGCTAGAGGCTGAATCAATCCCAGGGCCATGCTGCGGCTGGAAGGATTAGATCAATTGAAAAAATTCACTGACCTCATCGGGAATCAAATGCATGACCTTCGACCTACGTTACAGCGTGCCCCAGATTTTTAATATAGTTGATGGAAAGTCAAGTCCGTATAGGCGGATACTTCGTATGAAATCGGTCACGCAAATTAATATAATTTACTGAAGCGTGTTTATCATTTGACATGCGGTCGGATCCTGTTATTTACTTCGATATATCCTAGGAAGTATATTCTTTAGTGTTAATATGTAGCCACGTTTTGTAAAGCGATGACTGGAACGCTTAGACTTGCTGGTTATGCCTTCAGATTAAATTATCACAAAGAGCACTGGGCAGGAATTACAACTACACGTTTTTAGTTTAAATGAAAATAATTGAACATTGAAGTAAACGGAAGGACACCAGACAGTGGAGTCTGGATATATCTCAGTAGGGTCAGCTACAGGCTGAACGGCCCGGGTTCGATTCCTGGCAGGGAAATATTTTTCTTTTCTCTGCAGCGTCCAGACCCGGCTCTGGGGCCCACTCAACCACCTATCGAATGGGTACCGCAGGCAATTTCCCCGGGGAGTAAAGCGGCTGGGGCGTGTAGCTCTCCACTCATTCCATCTGGTATCGACGTCGAGAATTGTGGAGCTGTAACTCCACTCCCGCATATGTTTTCATGGTATATTTCTTAATTAATTAAGCACGTTTTTAACCAGAGAGTTAAATGAATATTAAAACATAGACCACATTCAAGAGAAGATATGCCAGCGAAGGTTATGCTTGTGATGATATCTGTGACCCCAGAGACATAGCTAAAACAGGCTGAGATCAAGCCTATCATCGATGGTGCTGGTTCCAAGTAGGGTGGGGTTAATGTCCAAAATTTAAATTTTTTTTCTTTAAATTAGGGTATTGCTGAAGTGGGTCCCTTGTCACCACGGCTTTGCGCGTCCTCAGCTTGTCAATAGAGGAGACGGCTTCCAGATATAGAGAGTAGCTACAAATATATTGAGTAATTAGCGGTGGACAGCCGACAATGGATGGTTCTCCACCTATGAATTTGGCCTTGGAGCTAGCAACTCCTCACCGTAAAATTAAGTTTGTTGCGAAAATTTTATATAGTGTATTTCCCAAACTCTTTTGAACGGTGAAGAGCATAGAGGTGTAATTTCTATAATTCATATGTACATAGTCTCATATCTTAGAACACGATTTCCTAAGCTAAAATTGCCACTGATATCAACGAAGAGATAATAATAATATGTCAAGATTCTATTATGAACACACACATCATGTTGGTAAAGTGACTGATTAAAGCTGATAATTCAGTTTCTTAGTGTCAAAATACCGAATATTTTGCAAGTGTATATATCTGAGATCCTTATGGATAAAGCGGCTTAGACGTGAAGCTGACCAGCCACCTGTATCTAGTGCCGAGGTTATGAACGCATGGAAATGTATCTCCAGACCTGCATGTGCATAGCATGGCGCTTAATTGGTTAAGCACAGACAACTTCACTTTTTACTATATTCCAGTTGCAAACGGGTATTCTGTGACGTCAGTGCCACTGTTGTGGTTACCATGACATTGGTTTTTGAGCAGTTGGAGAGGCCATGTCGTAGCTCGCTGTTCCCACAGCAGCAGATGGTATAGCTGCTGCATTTTCAGATTGCCACTGTTTTTAAATGTATTATTGTTTATACGTCACAGGACGCTAATAGTTACTAACTGAACAAATATTGTGATTACATGTCTAACAACTCTCAAGGGTTACGCTAGGGCAGATAAATTAAGAAATGAGATATGAAATGAGTTGGTTATCTTACCCTTACATGCCAGAAAAGAAGACATGAATGGAAGATACATTTTCAAAGAAATTGACTGACTCGCATTCCACTAAAACCTATAAATACTGTTAGTCTGGTAACGAGGCGTAGGGAGCCCAAGAAGAAGGTGAAGTGGATGTAACTGTGTTAGACTGCGGAACAGGCGATTTGCCTACTCCACTTCAGTGTTTTGTCAGGATGGAAAGCGTTTCCAATCCGAACACTGAAACGAAGGAAGTTGTCAAAAACCGGATGATCCTAAGATTCCATTTTATTTTTATTTTCTTTTGGCGCTACAGCCCCAATTTGGGCCTTTGCCTACCTCTGTGAAACTCCGTTTGTCTTCGCTTTACTAGATCTTTGACATTCGGTAGGACTCCTTGGGCAGGTGATCAGCTCGTCGCAAGGCCTCTCTGCCTGTACACAAACAGAAAACGCACATACATACAAAAACACTAGACGTTCGTGCCCTGAGTGGGATTCGAACCCACGATCCCAGCTTCCGAGCGAGCGAAGACAGTGCATGTCTTTGACCACTCGGCTACCGTGACCGGCGCCGTTCTGTTTAGGACATTTAGAATTCGTACCAAATTATATGTACAGGATGTCCCAGCAAGAATGTATCCTATTCCGAACGGTTTCCGAGATAGAGATAGTTCACTGTACAGTTCCAAAATTGTTGATAAAAAGAGATATTACGTACTGTTTCTAGTACCGATATTTATTGTTCAAAAGACAGAGTTGGTACAGTTTACTTAGTATAGTACTCACTCATGGAGCTGAGCCCTTCTTGAGAAGCCGCGAATTTCGCATCATTTGATGGAACCCGACGGTTCATTATCGTGTTCACAAGAGCCCTCCACTAATCCATATCCTGAGCCAGATCAATCCAATCCATACCATCGCATCCTATCTCTCTAAGATCCATTTTAATATTGTCCACCCACCTACGCGTTGGTCTTCCCACCGGTCTCTTTCCTTTTGGCTTTCCCACCAATATCCTATATACATTCATCTTCCACCCCATTCGTGCTACATGCCCTGCCCACCACATCCTCCTTGACTTGATCATCCTAATTATGTTTGGAGAGAGTACAAGTTATGAAGCTCCTCATTATGCAGTTCTCTCCCACCTCCTGTCAGTTCATCTCTTTTCGTTTCACTTAGTATAATACATTTTCAAAAATTCCACCGTCAACACCAGTACACTTTGCAATTCGTGTGAGGCCATGGCGTGTTGCTCGTCTGAATGCACCTTAACGTTCCTATACGCCACAGATAACATGCATAGCTCTATCTCGGAAACCGTTCTGATTTGGACACGTGTACATATACACATTTTTTGCATAGAATGACCGATACTGTGACCTCCCAGAATATTGACCTTTCCTCCTGGGACTCCTTATGTATATTGGCCCGTTAATAACGTTTACACTGTTTTGACACTCTTTCATCTTTTAAATTATGGTTGCTTTTTGAAGCAAAATAAATAGCTCACGCGATCTTATTATTAAATTCCGGTCGGTATTGCAAGGAGCCATATATCACAGAAAGTGCTGACACCTGGATATTTCGGGAATAGTGTGTGCAACAACACTATCTGACCGAATCGATTGGGAACCGCGTACAGTAAGATCCATAGATTCATGTTGCTTGCGTCTGCAATTTCTCAGGAACGCCTGAAATTCCTGTTACAACGCATGATTGATGAGTCAAGGAAATTAACTCAGATGGTAACACTTATATATGGGTTGTGTTCAGGAGGTAACGGGTACGATTCTCGGTTCGGATCAGGACTATTCCGCCTGAGTTTTTCCAGGGCAAACTTTGGGACGTAATTAAAATTTTGGCACGCCCTTTTCCTCTCATACCTTTCCCAATTCACTATTCACTAATTGTCCAACAGTTCGATCCTGACCAAAGAATATGTTGAAGCGGTAACGCTCTAGATTTGCATTCGGGAGAGTATCGGTTCGAATCTATGCCAGGACACCGAATGTATTGAGTCCCTCCAAGAAATACAAGGATTGTACCTTGATTAGGTGACTATTACATCCTTCCAGTCCTCTTCCTGACCACCATTCTTATGTTGACTTACCACCAAACTCTGTGTAGTCTCGATACCGAAAAAGTCGTTAAGTAATCTGGAAGAAAAAAACCAAACAGACATTAGGTGCTCTATATGTACTGACAGCTTAGCTTTGAAAACTGTAAACAAGAAGCTGCAGACCTTTAAAAAAGTTATAGGTTGGGAAGTGCTCACCTTATGTAACGAATTAGTGTAGATAATATTTGTTGAATTCGTGGGAATGTAATAAACATTATCTGTGGTGATTTGTATGGGACATTTCGTAACGTGGTTGAGGCACTATGCTATAAGCCGGAAGGTCGCGGATTCTATTCCCGATGTCATAGAATTTTTCAATTTACCTAATCCTTCTAGCCGCACTATGGCGGTGGGATCGATTCAGCCTCTAACAGTACCAGAATCTTCCTGGGTGTAAAGTGCGGCCGGCACGTAAGGCTGACAACCTTACCGCCATCTGTGAGCCGACTGTCTAGAAAACGTGGGAGCTTCGACGTCTCACAACCCTATGGGCCTCCACAGTGTGTTACAGGGATAGCTTTATGTTTATAGTGATTGACATAACATGATGCAACAGAATGTGAATAACGAATCAGGCCTACTTGATTGGGAGTTAACGTGAGCAGTGTTACAAAAATATTAGGCCTTAGTCCATTATACAGATTCTGTTAACAGAGCTATGTGTTATGTTACAAACCTGAGCCGTCTAAGGGAAATAACTGCACACACAGTTTTGCATTCGGGGGCCGAGCTGTGTATGAAGAGTCCGGTCACGAATTGCTTCTGCAGTATTTACGTTGGTGGTTACTGGAGCTCCTAAGGCAATGCGTGACAAGGTAATATTGTCATGTTAGTCGGAGTGGAGGAACCGGTTCGTTTGTTTTTCTGGATGTGTAGGGAACTGTAAAACAGTAATGTGGATGGGTTGATTGTTATTCAGTGTGGGCAGGCTTGCCGCCAGACAATGGACCACACAGCAACACCTGCTGTACAGTGCTACCCGGCCTACCAGTACTCCTCCAGTTGCAGAATGGCTGATGCTTTCGTGCTGTTATTGAGAGTTCAGATTCCATACAATCAAAAGGCGTTGTTTCATGTAAGAAATTTCTGATAGTTACTTGTATATTATATAGGTATGAAATTCGATCTCTCATATTAAAAGAAGAGAGCCGGGATGGTTCAATCGGTACAGCGACGGGCTACGGGCTACCGGCTGGACGGCCGGGGTTCGATTCCCGACAGGGGTAGAGATTTTTCTTTTCTCCATAGCGCCCAGACAGGTTATGGGGCCCACTAAGCCTCCTGTCCAATGGGTACTGGCGGCAAACTGTTGGGGTGTAATGCTGACCACTCACCTCCCTCTAATGCCGAAGTCAAGAATGTTGGAGCTATACGTCAGCTGTCCAATACTCCCTCATGGCGTAGGGCTTTATTAATTAAGAACAGGAACAACGTTATCTTACATTAAGAGAAGAACATAGACTGGGCGTGTTTGAAAAGAACACTGTGAGAATATTTTGAACTTGGGAGGGAAGAAGGAGCAGGAGACCGGAGAAAATTAGGAGCTTCATGATTTGTGCTCCTCTCTTGGTGTTGTTAGGATTGTCAAATAAAGGCGCATAAATATACGCGCAATGTAGCCAGTACGTGTGAGAGGAGAAATGGGTACAAATTTGTGTTGGAAAACTTGAAGTAAAGAGGCTACTTGGAAGGCATAGGCATAGATCTTGAAGAACTATAATGGAAGTCTGTGGACTAGATTCGTCTGGCCTGAGGTCCCAAGGGACCGCTGGTGGATTGTGAACAAGGTAATGAACCTTCACATTTCTTAAAATTAATGGAATTTTTTACTATTCTGAGAAACTTTTAATTTATCAAGAACGATTATACTTGAGGAAATTGGTTACATTAGGCCTTCTTCACGCGGAATGAAAAGTCACCTCGAAGCCATGGGCCTGCTTGTAAACTTTCTGTCTTCAATAAAACATCTATGACAGTCATAGAAAGAAACTCGGAAGATAATTGTAGTAGCCGAGTGGGGTTTGAACCGCAGCAGAGGGAGATATTTTTACCTCCACGTCCATATCGGTTGTAGGTTCCACTCGGTCTCCAATTCAGTGGTATCTTTCCCAGGAAGTAAAGCCGTGTGGAGCGTCAATCCGGTGTATTACTTCCATCTAGTGCAGAGGTTAAGGTCCCTCTTCCCCTTCATGCGTGGGGCTTTGGGCATGAGGACAACATGTAGGTGCAAAACCCGTTGGACCTAACTGCATTCATAGCGTGGGGGCGAGTTGCAGCCTCGTGTAGTTCGTCCAGTTGGGACGGAATATCCCATCTGGGTAATATTCGTATTGTACTGAAATACGTGACGAGTCGGTATAGCGACTGGCTACGGGCTGGAAGACCGAGGGGTCGAGTCCCAGTAGGGTAAAATTTTTCACTTTTCCACGTCGTCCAGACCGACTCTGGAGTCCACCCAGCCTCCTATCCAATGGGTACGGGGGCTCTTTACCCGGGGGTAAAGCGGCAGGGGCGAGAAGCTGACCACTCACGTCCAGCTAGTGCCGAAGTCAAGAAAATGTGGATCTATACGTCCACTCCCCCTCTCTGAACTACATGATGTGGTTCTAAAAGAGAACTCCAAGAGGAAACTGATTTCAGATCAGTATGTGTCGTTTTGCCGATCACAATTGCCACGCGGTCTAAGGCATGAACTGTCTTCCCTCGCTCGAACGCTGCTATCATGGGTTCGAATCCCACTCAAAGCATGGATGTTTATGTGTGCGTTTATTCTGTTTATGTTTTCTTGTATGTCGGTAACGGCCTTGCGACGGGCTGATC
This sequence comes from Cryptotermes secundus, assembly GCF_002891405.2. NCBI lineage: Eukaryota > Metazoa > Arthropoda > Insecta > Blattodea > Kalotermitidae > Cryptotermes > Cryptotermes secundus. Next base: position 881,774 of record NW_019741302.1, on the reverse strand, counting down.
CCCCGTCCAAGGAGTCCTACCTTCTGTGTAAAAATGATTACGAAACTGAAGAAGAGGCCAGGGCCCAACAAAGGGCTGTAGAGCCATTGATGAATGAATGAAGTTTCGTTCTAAGCAATTTTATGCAAGGCCTGTAGTGTATACGCCTGTTTAACGAAATACGAAGAAACGGTTTATGCCTCTGTGAGGTGTAACATCTATACTGTCAGTTAATTACCTCAACAATGAAATGTAAGACTACGCATATATTTTATTTATTTATGGTTTATTTAACGACGCTTTCCGTTTTCGGATTGAATTGACTCAAATGTTAGGACTATTAGTGAATGGTGAATTGGGAAGGATATGGAAAGAAATAGTCATGGCCTACTTCGAGATACTATCCTAGCATGTGCGTGAAGTTGAGGGAAACCACGAAATATCTGTCGGAATAGCAGGTCCCCGGGTTGAGATCTTTTTTTTTATTGCTAGTGGGGTGGGAGTAAGCCCTTTGTACTGCGGCCACTTCTGGCCTATTGTACCAGTCCCAGATGATAGGTGAGGGAGATTGTGGAGCAGTTGGTGGAATGAAGATTGGCAGAGGAAACCGAAGTACTCGGAGAAAACCTGCCCCAACGCCACTTTGTCCACCACAAATCCCACTTGACCAGACCCGGGATCGAACCCGGGCCGCCGCAGTGGGAAGCCAGCGACTAACCGCTTGAGCTATGGCGCGGCCGGGTTGAGATCTTAGTCTGGTACCTCCCGAGAACTAAGCAGGAACCTAGTGACCCAGACTAGTTCTTTATAGCGGGCCCACCTTAGCAAGATCCTCCCTCCACCGCTCTCCCCCCTCCCAGCCACCTGACGCCGAAGAGGGATCTGGTCTGGGAGACGTATGTATATCAGATATGCATGAGACAGTGGACAAGGTAATAACCGTAGCCACAGGCCTTTAGAGAATCATATGAAGGTGTAATGATATCTACTCCGAAGAGACGTTGTGCCCGAAGTATTGCAACATTAGTATTGTTATTCGTTCTGTTAACCTCAGGTTCTTGTCTGATATGAAGGAACATGACGGTAAATACGAGTATATCAAAAATCGCGGAGGACGTTTTTTGGCAACCTTTGTGCTCGCAGTTGGAGCGAGTCTTCATAGTCATGTTGGCCCACTCATTAGCAGTGACGTGTGGCCAGGACATCCTGTTTACCACATCAGCTGCTACTTACCACCCTTCCTCGTAAGAAAGCAAGCTATTAAATTAATGTCTCATATTTCCTTCACGTCCCTCGGTACCCTACTATTCCTGTTCACCCAAGTTTAGCGAAACGTTGCCGTATGAATCTGTAGACTTCCATTACGAGACCTACCTATTTATTTAGCAGTTCTTTTCCCCCTTGGCACTGCAGCCTTAGTGATCCTAGGCCTACCCCCATGAACTTCTTCCTTCACTTCGGCTTTTCTAGATCTTACACGTTCGGTAGGACTCCTTGGGCGGGTGATCACCTCGTCGCAAGAACACAAAAAAAAACGCGCACACACAAACTAAACATCCATGCCCTGAGTGGCATTCGAACCCACGATCCCGGTTTCCAAGCGAGCGAAGACAGTGCATGCCTTAGACCGCTCGGCTACCGTGACCAGCATTTAGCAGTTTAGTATTTTTATTCAACGGCGCTGCCAGTTGAGCAGCCAATGTCAGGGCGAATGAACGAACGGTAGTAAACAGAGAACTGGGAAGGTTATGGAAGGAAGCGACCGTGGTGCTACGTCTTGGCACTGGTTTCGAGAGTCAGAATAATCGGTGTCCCGACCGAAATTCGAGCTGGGCCCCTCCCGAATAATATATAGCTACTATGGCTACTAGGCTACTGGCTGGACGAACGAGGAATCGGAGTTCGATTCCCGACAGGAGCAAGATATTTTTTCTCTTCTCCATAGCGCCCAGACGAGCACAAGGGCCCACTCAGCTCCCTGTAACATTCGTATCGGGGGCTCTTTCCCCGTGGCGTAAAGTGGCTGAGGTTTGAAGCTGACTACTGACTTCAACCTAGTGCCGAGATTAACAACTTCGGAGCAATACCTCCACTCCCTCCTACGTCTTCATGGCGTGGTGCTTAATTAGGCACAGGGAGAAATTTACCTTTACCTTAAATGAACGTACACACGTTTTGGAAGAAGGTACTATACGTTTAAGAATTTATTTCTGTTTATGTTTCAGCAGTGTCGGTTTTTGGGGGTGATTTACCGTAGGTTCCTCGGTAATTTTACTGTCCTGTATCAACTGCCGAAGTGCTGTAACGTTGAATAAGATATTAAAGCATGATTATATTAGTGAAAAATTGGAGGAAGTTGGGAGGAAGCAGTTATGACCTATTTCAACGTCGGCCCCTGAATTTGCCTGGTGGTTGAGGAAATTTACGAAAAAACTTAGTCGGATATGCTGATCCTGGTCCGAGATTCGAAACGTGGCCTCTTGAAGACGAATCGTATGAGTTATTGCGGTGTCTAACCGCTATGTTAAACTTATTTGAAACGCAGATTTTGAGAATTCGTTGGTTTAACAATAGTACGGTGCTGGTTTCGGGAACCATTGGTGATTAATGGAGCGGCTACTAACCGCATTGTGCGCTGCAGCAAGGAGGTTTATCAGTTTGATGTCTGTGACATTTGCCGGACGTTTTTAAGAATCTGGGAAATGGGAGGAACAGCTGCTACAGTTGGCTGTGTACCAGCCGGATGTGCAGCTCAGCATGTGGGAATCTTCTGTCATTTCACAAGCCCACCATGACGAAAATGTGGATCCCATTAGCCGACGTCTTTAGTTCTTTAATAGAGTCAAATTTTGTGAAGACAGGGCTCGCTTTCTGCTAATGGGCACGGCGGATCCTGGAAGTCCTTGATATGGATCCTGCTTTTTTTCAGTCCTATTTCTGTAACAAGGAACACAAGTGCGCTCCCTAGAAGACGCTGTATACATTTTTTAACCTAGTTTTCTTCCTAAAGAAAAAAGAAGTTCTGGGAAGAACTGATCGCCTATTTTCTTTTGATACGACATGGACGGCGTAGGAAACGAAAAAAATTAAAGGGGACAAACAGACACACAGACAGAAAAGTGATGTCATAAGCCTCCTAAGAAATTAATGGGGATAGACAGCAAGGTTATCTCAGCCTCATAACAGTAAAAATTTAGGGGCAGTGCATAGATAGACGGACAGACGCAGGACACAGGCGGATACATAGGCAACAAGATATTCTCATGAAGCTCCTTATATTTTTTTCAAAATAAGGAAAATAAAGTGAGAGAGTAAGTTTATGAGTCGTCGTGATGTCTCTGCCACATATGAACTGGTAAGCAAGTGACCGAGTTTTACGAAATTTGATACTCTTATGAAATTAGAGGCTGCCCGAATGTTTTAGTTTTTTACTTCCTACGATTAGTAATAACAGCATGGCGGATCTGCAAACTTTGGAGGTGGGAGCGACACGGGGGTCCTGGATTGATGCAGGCCTGTGGTAATAAGTCTTTGAACAATATGCAGGCTGTCTGAAGGTAATCTGTAAATGTCAAATAACAACATGGCTGCTGTGCGAACATTTTCTTCAGCTGTCGGTTTGACGGTGATAACTAATGAACCATTGGAGCTAGACATACGAAATTTGGCACAGGAATAGCTCGTAAACATACCTACACATCTAGGTCCATATGTATTTGCGTGTATGTTTGTGTGTATATACATACATACACATACACATGAAATATTGTTTGAAAATGTGCAGTTGAAACATGGCGGTACTGTAAAACTTTGAATTCATATCCTGCATATTTAACGTAGGCCTATACGAAATACTCGTATGGTGATGATGATGATGATGATGATGATAATCGATCGGCAGGACTGGGAATCTATGCAATGGAAAGGTATGATTTATATTAGTGCAGTCCTGGAAACAATTTTATTTGAAGAAATTAGTCTTTTGTGATTTAAGGCTGTGTAGCCCGGTAAGTCAACCGACGTACGGATGAACATATCGCTTCCATCTTCAGGGTCGAATAGAAGCCAAACAAAAAGTGAGGAAGAACGAAGCGGCCTGTTTGCCGCCTTGCTTGGATTACTATTCGATCCTGAAGATGGACGGGATATGTTCCTCCGAAATATTTATTGACTTTTACCGGACTACAGGACGTTACATGGTAGGAAGCAGAATTCGTCATAATCACAGCTGTGATTGAGGTTCGATTTCGGATCCCAGGGTTATCAAATTCATGAAGGTTTTTCGAAACTTCTTTTATACTTTACACACAAATACCTGTTGTACCTGTAGTTGAACTTCCTGTCGCTCTCTCAAGCATCTGAGTTCTGTCTTCCGAATGGGGTTGGTTATGCTCCACGTTGAGTATACCGAACGCGTTTGTCTAGAAGTAACACTCCAGACTGGAAGGGCCGCGCCATAGCTCAAGCGGTTAGTCGCTGGCTTCCCATCGCGGCGGCTCGGGTTCGATCCTGGGTCTGGTCAAGTGGGATTTGTAGTGGACAAAGTGGCGCTGGAGCAGGTTTTCTCCGAGTACTTCAGTTTCCTCTGCCAGTCTTCATTCCACCAATTGCTCCACAATCACCCTCACCTATCATCTGGGGCTGGTATAATACGCCAGAAGTGGCCGCAGTACAAGGGACTATCCCACCCCACTAGCAATAAAAAAAAAACACTCTAGACTTGTATTCGGGAGGTGCTGGTTTGGAATCTTGACCTGGACACCGGCCATCCTGCCTGAGGGGTTTCATGGTTTCCCTCAGTCCTCCAGGCAGATATGGGGCTAGTACCTCATTAAGGTCAGGTCCGCTTCTTTCCAAACGCTTTTCAGTTTATCATTTATCAAGCATTCCATCCGACGCTATGTAGTCTCAGTGTTGAAAGCGTCGTTAAGGTTACGAAATCTTAACACGTTGAATTTATGTATCCTGTAACATCAATTCTCTGCGCATGCTCTTCCCAGTCCTTCTTACCACTGTCTGCCGTGTCATTTAATTCGTCTTTGAAATCGACAATTCTCGTTTTTCTTCTGTGTTGTTATATCTAGCGTTGTTCTGTGAAATTCCTTTTCACTTGCTTGATGTCCACTTCTCTTACTCTCTCGCGCTATCCAAGGTTCACTTCCATACAATACTCGTAATCTCGGATCTGACATCGCATCCGTCCGTAGTTTCTTCCCCAATGTGTTCTTTATAATTCCACTGGTGTAGACCCTAATTAAACGTTTCAATTTTTGAAGAGCTCTGCATTCTGGGACGTAACGTTGTATAGTCAGCTGAAAGTAAACGGACGTTTCGAAGGGACGTGTCTCCTTCCAAAGAGTTGAAGAAGGAAACCAAGCAAGAAAGTAGCATGAATCATACAGCAAACAAAGCTCTGCTTCGTGCTGGTTTCTTTATTGTCATATTCGACCCTGAAGATGGAGACAAGTTCCTTCGAAACGGTCGGTTACTTCCAACGTACTGGACGGAGTCAGGGTTTGATTCCTGGTAGGAGCAAGGGATTTTTCTCTTCTCCACGATGCCCAGAGCCGATTACAGTGGCCGCGCGTTCTAAGGTACGAACTGTGTTCGTCCACTCAGGCACTGGGATCGTGGGTTCGAATCCCATTCAAAGCGTGGATATCTGTGTGCGTTATGTTTGTTCTGTTCTGTGTATGAAGGTAGCGGCCTTGCGACGGGCTGATCCCCCGTCAAAGGAATACTTCCAACTGTGTAAAAGATGAAGAAACTGAAACTCGGCCAAGGTTCAACAGAAGGGCAGTATAGCCATATATAGATAGATAGACAGACAGATAGATGACGTTCGACCAGCTCTAGGGCCCATACCCAACCTGCTATACAACGGGTACCGGCGGCTGCTTCCCCGGAAGTAAAGCTCCCGTGACGTGAAGCTGACCACTCACCTCCATCTAGCGATGAGGTTAAGAATGGTGGAGGTATACCTACACACACCGATACGTCTTCACGACTTGGTGCTTAGTTAATTAAGCTCATGTATAACTTTTTTTTTCCTTGGCACTACGGCCCCAGTGGGCCTAGGCCTACCTCCATGAACTCCGTTCACTTCGGTTTTTCTAGATCTTACACATTCGGTAGGACTCCTTGGGCGGGTGATCAGCTAGTCGCAAGGCCTATACCTGTATACAAACACAGAAAAACGCACACACACAAACTACACGTCCATGTCCTGAGTGGGATTCGAACCCACGATCCCGGCTTCCAAGCGAGCGAAGACAATGCATGCCTTAGACCGCTCGGCTACCGTGACCGGCCATGTATAACTTTACCTTTTACGTATATGGAGTTATAGCCCAGAAGATAGAACTCTTTATATACATATCTAAATCTTGTTTGTTCCTTTGAAATAACTGTCCACTGTAGTTTTCTATGCTTTAACAATATATTTAAAATATATTTTGTAAGCTTAATTCAACAGGCTTATGTCACGGTAATTCTCACACTTGTTCCCTTACTGTTCTCGTTATTTTAAACATTGGCATTGGTACAACAGTTGTTCATTCTTTAGGAATTTTTTTCACATTGTCCGGAATGCTTTTTCAGAAGAATTTCGTTTTAAACTTTGTAGATGCATACTTATTCATTTCACTAGAAATCTCGTCACTCATAGTTGGTGCTTTATTCTTATCTCTCTCTCTACAATTTCATTAAATTCTCCGTATGCAATTGGATTTCGGGTACTTCCTATATCATCGTTGATTCTACAGGGTGATTCATTCAAACCCAACAGAAATAGAAAATATCCTGCTTTATGTCTCACTGAACATAAAATTCAGAGCATTCTGTGAGCTCTTGTTCTGAATGCAATTATCTGTCCTCGTGCTCATTGTTTGAAAGGCGTGTGTAAGAGCTTCTGCCGTGACACTCCTGATGGCATTTTAATTGACCACACGTTCAGGTGGATATTTCTTTCTGTTTTCGTACACTCATTTTTTAAGAAATCCCAACAAAAAATATTGTGGGTTTTTAAAACAATGGATAAGGGAAAGTCACGGTCTCTTTGAGATCCTTCAGTGTTCATGACGCGTTGTGCCAGCCTCCTGAATCCAACCGTCTCTCTTGTTAAGTTCCAGCAAGGTATGGTGCTTAATTAATTGAGCGCCCCGCCATGAAGACATATGGAGAAGTGAAGGTGTAGCTCCACCATTCTTGACCTCGGTACTAGATGGAAGTGAGTGGTCAGCTTCAAACCCCGGCCGCTTTACCCCCGGTACCCAATGAATAGGAGGCTTGACGGGTCTCAGAGCCGGTGTAAATGCTGTGCAGAAGAGAAAAATTGTTGCCCCTGGCCGGAATCGAACCCCTGTCGTCCTGCCCGTAGGCCCTCGCTATTTCGAGTGAGGTACCCCGGCTTCCGTTATGTTCCAATGAGGAGGAGAACTGCTAATTATGGATTGATATGCTTCAGTATATGCTGTTTCTTAAAAAATAATTGCCCTCCGCTAAGTGATATGACGCAGTAGACGCCTATGCAAGGCTGTGACTTGGAATATTGACTGTGAAGTATGGATAATGAAAGTAAATGTAGAACGGAGAACTTAAATTTCGAAAATTTCTTTCCGAGGTAGACATGAACATTACTGAACTACTGATTCCATGGAGCGGAACCCTGCTTTAGCCGCTAACAGTCGTTGGGCTAGATCAGAAATTCCTCGTTTTCTATGGAATCCGAAGGTACATTGCCGTGTTCGCGAGGGCCCGCCGTTGGTTCCTGTTCTCTACCAGATAAAACCAATCCACGTCCTCCCATCCTACTTCTTCAGGAGACATTTTACTATTTATCAAATCCAGACCAAGGTCTCCTAATTCGTTTCTTCCTCCTCATGTTTTGTGACTAATATTTTCTATCCATTTCTCATATTCCCATGCTTACTAGACGCCTTGCCTGTCCCATCTTCCTTGATCTGATCACCTCACATTATATGGTAAATGCTCTCTGTCGCAAAATGTGTCCATATTTTTCAGTCACAGCTTAGGCATCATTCTAGGATAGAATAGATTTTCGGATTCAGTTGATTTTCATTTTGAAAAAAAAAATAAAAGTAGACCTATGAAGACTTGCTGTCTGTGTATCTTCCCTATCAACTTTTGAGTGCCTGAAACTTGGTATATAGCACCTGAGCCCATCTCAACTGTGTACTTCATAAATCTCTCCCATCAGTCTGTGTATTTGTATATATATGTCCCCTATCATTGCGAGGCAACGGCTCGGCAAACACGTTTCAACGGCAAGGAATACCCACAATAATAGAAGAAATTTTGGACAAGTCGTCTCCTATACGTTCCTTGTCGACAGTTCTTCCCAGAACTTCTTGTTTACGACGTTGTTAGCATATATAGCCGAATGGTAGGATGACTGGTGAATGATGAATTGGAAGGATTTGGAAAGAATTCACCGTGGTTCGATCCCGTTTCTGTCCCGGTATTTACCTGAAGGCACTGAGGAAACCCACGAGAAAGAAACACAGGATATCCGGTGTTCTGACCAAAATTCGAATCGAGGACTTCCCAAAAATGATTCTGGAACTTTTCCACTCTCAAACCTACTCGGTAATTCGGTTGATGTTCATAATTACAATCCATCATTGGAGACGTCTGCTCTTGGAACCTTGGGAACGCGGTTTGAAGGGAGGCGGGGGGACGTCAGTGCTCTGTACGTATGCTGCTGGTATTGGTCAGGGGCAAGAAATGTTTAGCCTCTCATACGTCAGAGCGAGCTTTCAAGATATGTAGTGGTAGAGACATCGACTGCTGTTATAGAAATTGCTGCGAAGGGTATGTGCCTACTTAATCACGCTCCCAGGCAGTTTCCTTCTCAGCGCTTGCGAATTTCTTCGCTCGACTCATCTCGGTTATGACATATCGAAAGTAAAGTTCCGCCATTTCAAGTAACTTCGTAACATTACTCTCACTTCACTTTTAGAAGCTCTTGGTATCATATTTACAGCCGGAAACGTTCGAGAATTTAATACATCTTATACTTCGTTTTCACATAATGGATATTCTTCTGCTCGCTGCGCCTTAGCCGCAGATGGAATTCAACTAGTTTTGTGATTAATTTGCTTAGTCGGTGGTAGTGAAATTTTGTTACATTCGCTCTTGATATAAACTTATGTTTGTCTTGCTTCTACTAGGAAATCGAACGTTTTATACGTACACATTTTTCCTGCGTTTTAAGTTGTTCCTTCACTTTCTATTCATTTGCTTACGCTGACTCTGTAACTGGCTCCTACAGCTGTTGAGTTAGTAAGGCAACAGGCCGTGGAGGCCTATAAGGTTGTGAGACGTCGAGGCTTCCACTTTTTTTCTAGATAAACAGCTTCAGATGGCGGTGAAGTTGTCAGCCTTGCGCGCCGGCCGCCCTTAAATTTCAGGAAGATTCATGATACTGATTTCTATTAAGATGCTGAGTCGTCCCTAGGGCCATAGTGCGGCTGGAAGGATTAAGTCAAATGAAAAATCTGATCACCTCATCGGGAATCTAAATTGCGACATTCCGGCTTGTAGCATAGTGCCTCAACCAACTACCCTACCGTTGAATTATTGCGTAAAAATAAAGACTCAAATTATTATTATTATTATTATTATTATTATTATTATTATTATTCACTTTGACATTGGGCTGTTGTGTAAGCACGTATATAATTTTGGAATTAATTGATTAATATTATATAATTACATATTTAAATCTTGAATTGTTTTCGGCTGTCGTTTTATACTAGCCATGGTTCTTGCAGCCATAAAAATACTAATTGTGTTCACTGCAGATGAATATGCCGTATTACTTTGAATTTAAAACGAACATTTTACAGATTTCTTCTGTTGAAAAATTGAGATGCGTCTTAAATTCGAAGAGTGTGCGTGTTTCTAATTTTTTTCTAAAACCCGCATTCAAAATTCAAGAGCTTCTTATATTCGAAGTAATACGGCATTTTACTGTTCTCATGTATCATAGTTGGTTGAGGCACTATGTTGCTAGCCGGAAGGTCCTGGCTTCGAGTCCCGACGAGGTGGATGTTTTCCAATTTACCTAATCCTACCAGCCGCACTATGGCCATGTGGTCGACTCAGCCTCTAATTAATGTATAAGGGGTGGGCCTTCTCGGCCCTTGCACCGCGACCTACAGTGGTCTCTTGTGCTTGGCTCAGCCTCCAACAGAAATGAGTGCCAAGGATCTTCCTGGGGGTTAAAGGGCTGCCGGTTCGTAAGGCTGACAAACTTGCTGCCCTCTGTGAACCGATTGTCAATGGAAAATGTGGGAGCCTCGACGTCTCACAACACTATGGGCCTTCACGGTTAATAACCTTCATTTGTGTTAATGTAATTATTATTATTATTACATAATTTGCCTTGGTTTTGTATTTGGCTAATGTCTTTCTTTCATTACTCATGTTCACTTTGTAAATAAATAATAATTGAACTGATTTGAATTACTCTTATTACTGTATCATCATCAGCATTATTGCTAGAAAGCTGGAACACCCCACGCAGGTTAGAACTCTGTTGAAAGCATATGATGCTGTCTGCAATGTGTGTGTAGAACATCAGAGGTCAGCATTGGCGATGGTAGCGTGTTTTCTAAATAACGATTTGTTTTAGTTGTTGTGGAAGGTAGCAGCATGCAATAATATTTAATACGTTGTTTTCGTATACATTTATGCGCAAGAACATTACTTTGTCTCGCTCTGTTCGCGGAGGACCTTACCAGTATAAGGAAACTAAACTTATTTTATGGTGCCTGGTACACGAACCCCATTTGAAATTACGTTTTGGCAGCAAACCGAACCCAGAACTCTGAAGTACAAAAACTCATATGGCATATTTAAGATGAAGAGTACNGGTTAACACCACATATACACGGTGCCAAATCCCAGAAGACTGCTTTCTTCATAGTCACCGCCGTGAAAGCCTCACATCTTACACAGTACTACTACTGTTTGGTATATTACAGTGTAGTCTGGTAGAAGGTTACTGACATTTCGCAGGAACATACTGACCCCTTCTTCAGAGTCGTATAGGGAATTGAGCAAGCAGTGTTAAGATTCAGATATTTTCGTCCACTCACATCCTCAATGTGTTTTCATGAATTCCTTTATAATGTCCCTGGAGATGGAGAGGCAAGAGGATAAACCTGGCGCAGGATAAACACAGAGAAAGGCCTTTGTTTTCTGAACCCATCAACCCCTAAAGCTTTCAGCAGAGACTGGTCTCTTCGAAAATGGACGATTGTAAGAGTACAATGGCGAGTAATTAACCCAAACCTTTTTAGTTTTTAAGAGGTCTGTGGCAACTAAAAGCAATTGTAGTAGGGATCGCAGGGAACTGGTAATTGTGATGTGTTCTGAGTGCCAACATGGCCGCAAGACGGGTACCAGCTGTTTGGTTCTCGTACTCTCCTAGCTCGTCATTTGTTCTGCCTGCTTCTGTTGCTGCGTGGCGTGACGTGTTGTTAGTTGGCTCTCCCTCCGCCTGCATGACAGCGCCAATTAGTCATTTCCGCTGTCCACTTCGTTCGTCCGCCCATCCCTCGAAATGCAATTAAGCTAGGCCAAAATTGATGCCCAAAGGTTCGTGTATTAATTACAATAACCAGGGACATCATTGTGAACAGTTTCCCTTCCCCTCCTAGATGTCTTGTTTATCCCCTTCGCTTTTCATATGCCAACTACCCACACGATAAAAATGGCCACTCAGTAAGTGAAAGTTTTGAGCTAAAACCAGTATGATAAAATTATCAGTAACGGTAAATTACTAATTTAAATACACATCTCCGTTGAGTAAATGAAATTACCGAGCAAATTGGCTAAAATGGCTCAAGTGGGTAGATACTTGGGCAGAATCTCAATTATCCTGATTGAAGTTCTTCGTCGTTTTCTTCTATCCCTCCAAGTAAACGCCACCAGTATATGTTATGCCGCAACCATTTCTCTCCACGTCTTCCCCCCCCCCCGGCACTACAGCCCCAGTGGGCCTAGGCCTACCTCCATGAACTCCGTTCACTTCGGTTTTTCTAGATCTTACACATACGGTAGGACTTCTTGGGCGGGTGATCAGCTCGTCGCAAGGCCTCTACCTGTACACAAACACAGAAAATCTCACACAAACATCCATGCCCTGAGTGGGATTCGAACCCACGATCCCGGCTTCCGAGCGATCGAAGACAGTACATGCCTCCACGTCTTTTATAAATTATTAATAACGAATCCTTTTATCGTTAGTGTGACAGAGTCGGAGTTACTCACAATGTCGTTTAATTCAACGTTAAGTAAAAATAAATAGGCACAGTAAAGTAAGTAAGTAAAGCTATCCCTGTAACAGGCCGTAAAGGCCCATAGGGTTGTGAGACGTTGAGGGTTCCACATTATCTAGACAATCGGCTCAAAGACGACGTTAAGGTTAATACCCACAGAATTAAATAAAATTGAAGACCAATTTGACCGAAGTGACAACGTTTCTGACTTGTGCTTGGGAAGCCTATATCCGAATTTTGGCCAAGAAAATTCCGACAAAGCACGACGCCATGAAGGCATATGGGGAAGAGGATGTATAGATCCAAGTATTCTTGAGCTTGGCACTAGTTGGAGATGAATGGTCAGCTTCACACCCCGGCCGCTGTACCCCTGGGGAAAGAGCGCCCGGTACCCATTGGATAGGAGGCTGGAGAAGAGAAAAATCTTGTCCCTACCGGACTCGAACTCCGACTCCTCGGTTGTCCAGCCCGTAGCCAGTCGCTGTACCCACTCCCTGCTCCCAAATGCCAACATAGTACCTCAAATTATGCCATGACCCCTTCTCCCCACGTCATTTTAAATAGTTGTTAGCTAAACATTTTACCATTCGCCGCTACACAGACTCAACTGCTGACGTCATCGTTAACTAAACCATAAAGAAATAACGAGTACACAGCACAAACCTAATTACCCGGCAGCTTCATTAAGCGGCAAGATTTTTGGTTTTTATCTGGAGGTGTCCAGCTCTAATCTTAACGGGGACAACGGTTATCCTGACTGAGGGTTTTCTTGGTTTACCTCTGTTCTTCCTTCAGTTACGCCACAACCAGCCGCTTCCTTCAACATGTTATCCTATTTATTACTCACTATCGCACTTTCATTTGTCGCTAGTGCCAGTAGTCGGAATTGCTGACAGCATCTTAAATAAACCATAAATAAATTAAGAAATAATACAAGTAAATTAAATTCTACAAAATGAAAAGATGTGCTTTCCATATAATACTCCTTTCAGGGGTGTATCTTATCAGAAAGCCCACCTCCACCGCTCTTATTTTTTGTTCATATGATGAGACCAAAAATCCCTTAGCATTTACGACATAAATATCGCAGCATAGACGAGTGAAGCATTCGGTGGAATTTAAGTTGTCAGGGGGAACCGAAGTACTTAGAGAAAACCTGCCCCAGTGCCACTCTGTCCACCACAGATCCGTCAGAAACTGACCTGGGATTGAACCGAACCCTGCTGCGGTGAGAAGCCGGCGATTAGCTCATGCGCTGTGGCAAGGCCGGCTACCCAACTTTATTTTTACTGCTACTGAGAGGGGTGATACCAATGCCCATAGTATTGAGGTCACGCACGGGCCTGCGGAGCTTTTGTGGAGTGGTCCTTGGCAGGGGAAACCCCCGAAATACACATGTCAGAGAATAACCTGCAGAGGAGCCTCTCTGTTCACAACTCCCACTTGAACTTTCCTGGGATTGATCCCGGACCTCCGTGATGAGAAGCCGGCGACTAACGGCCGTTGCTGTTTCATGGACAGCCAGCTGTGAATGGGGTTAGCTCTTTCTAACGGACCCACCGTACTCTTTCACCTGAGGACGGAAACAAACCCAGTTCCCCAAAACATCGTGTTCTTTGGAATCTCGGACGGTGAACAGAGCCCAGAAACTCAGTAATTCTGAGTGTTATGCGCTGTCGTCAGAATTCAGTCACTGGACTTGACTGAGGGTACAGCGCTGTAACGGATTCAGCTGATTGGATGCCTGGCCACCTTTTCTTCTGAGCACGGAAGCATACAGTTTCCAAAACGTATGTTATTTTATACTAGACGATGGACATGGCTCGGAAATTCAGTAATCCTAAATCGGTAGAGAAGGTAATAATTGTAGGCGATAAAATTAAAAAAAAAGTAAAGTTGTCCCTATGCTTAACTAATTACACACTACGCCATGAAGGCATATGGGGGAGTGGATGTGTAGATTCACATTTTTCTTGTCCTCAGCACTAATTGGAGGTGAGTGGTCAGCTTCACGCCCCGGCCGCTTCACCCAGCGTAAAGAACCCCCGGTACCCATTTAATAGGAGGCTGGATGGACCCCAGAGTCGTTCTGAACGATGTGGAGAAGAGAAAATTCTTCACCCTACGGGAACTCGAACTCCGACCCCTTGGACGTCCAGCCCGTAGCCAGCCACTATACGGACTGCGCTATCCCTGCTCCCAGTTGTAAGTGGTTGCCCTCAGAAATCATTTCGGATGCTTAGAGCTCGGTATGGGCAGTCGGGGGGGGGGGGATAGGAACATGGAGACCCCTTCCTCAAGTACAGACATTCGGCGCTGACGGGGTGCTATTCAGGCTTGAGAAGAATCACTTAATCATATAACCACTTTTGCCACAAGCAAAGATGTCCGTATCCTTAATTAAGCACGCCGGTATGACGGTGTATGGGGGAACTGTGGTATAGCTCCACGCGTTATCTTCAGCACTAGATGAAGATGATTTGTCAGCTTTAGTCCTGGCCGTTATACCCACATTGTAGGCCAATCCATTATATAGGATGATGGGTGGAATCCTGGAAAGGTCTAGACGCTCTGGAAATGAGAAAAATATTCTATTCCCTCATGGAATCGATTCACAAATTCTTCAGCCTGTAGCGTAATATTCTGCCCGTGTTTGCATCTGAAAACGAATATTGTAGGCGGTGTTCTCTGATCGTTTCCGATGTATGTCGCTCGGTGTGGAGGAGAAACAAGTACAGTATTGTCAATATCTCAGCCTGTATGAAATCTCCGAGACCCTTGCTGCAGGAACGACTCTCCAGTTATTTGTACACTCGTCTTTGTTTAATGATGCTGTCAGTAGCTTGCGTCGGATGGTGGAGTAATTTGCGAACGATGAATTGGCAGGGATAAGGAAAGAACCGATCGTGACCTAATTGAGGTTCTTTCTCGGAATTTGCCTTGAGGGAGCAAGAAAAGCATCTAAAATTAGTGGTAATGGTAGTGGTAGTGGTAGTAGTAGTAGTAGTGGTGGTGGTGGTGGTGGTAGTGGTAGTAGTTGTAGTAGTAGTAGTGGTAGTGGTAGTAGTAGTAGTGGTGGTAGTGTAGTGGTGGTAGTAGTAGTAGCAGCAGTAGCAATAGTAGTGGTAGTAGTGGTAGTAGTAGTAGCGGTGGCGGTGGCGGCGGCGGTGGCGGTGGTGGTGGTGGTGGTATTAGCAGCAGCAGCAGAAATGAAGTGTTAACTCGCCACATTTTCCTCTTCCCGCTTTCAGCAAGTTTTAATTGGTAACTGAAGTTGGGAGTTTACTTACAGTTCTCGGCTCGCAACATTAAGAAAGCAAATGTATCAGATCAGGATATCTCCAAATGGATTCTTTGAGAGTACCTCAGTTTTTATTTCTTCCCTCCTTCCATCGGCCTTGCAGCAAAATAGTGTGCGTCTAAAGCGATGCTGCGTAAAGGTCTGTAATGGAACTGCCGTGCTGAAGTGTCTGTGTCCACGGCTTTCTAAGTACTTCACTCGAGTGAAACATCCGGGTGAGCCTTGTCATTTGTAAGAGCGCCAACGTTTGAGTGGGGCGTGGGTATTTGCTATATGTGCTTATCTCTCCCTCGCTTCCTCCATATCGATTCTCGCTGGATGTCTAAGAAAAAGCTGAGCTAGGGTTTAAGATCGATGCTGCTGCTTCTTCTTCTGGACTACTCACTCCTCGACGCATGTCGCGCGGACCAATCGGCTCCGAGGGAATGGTTCTTCATCCAATCAGTTTCGTCAGACATGCCTCGATAGTGATCCTCTGTGACCTACCGTAGCCAAGGCAACAGGCCCGGGGGTGAGCACGCAATGTAGATTTTACGTCTAGGAAGGTCCAAATGGAAGATACGTGCTTACTTACGTTTACAGTTTTACTTTCCCGCCGCATCCATATTTTGGGCGTGGCAGAGATAACTGAATTGCACTTCCTAATTTAATTTTATGCTCCGTCGTAGGACTGAAGATTCAGCTCTCACATAGATCTATAATTTATATTAGAAGCAATTTTTGGCTCGACTTTGCCGTTCTCGTAACTAACTAATAGTCGCTAAGTTAGTGAGGAAGATCTCCGTCTTTGCTGTGCTTATAGGAACGCGCCACTGGTTCCTGTTCTGTGCCATATTAATCCACTCCACACATCCGTCTGCCGGGTGTATTTAAGATGATTACTAATATTTCCCTCCGATCGGTGGCTAGCTTTTCAAATTCCTTTCAGAGTCTCTGACTGAAGTTACATATACATTCATCATCTCTTCCATGCATGCTGCATGCCCTGTCCATCTCACCCTTCTTGGTTTTGTCGTCCTAATTATATCTGGTGAAGACTCAACCCATGGAACTCGTTATTATGCGCTTTCCTGCAGCTTCTTTTACTCATTTCTGCTAGAGGCTGGGTCGATTCCAGGGCCATAGCGCGGCTGGAAGGTTTAGGTCAATTGAAAAATCCACCTCATTGGAATTCGAACCCGCGACCTTCCCGCTTGTAGCATAGTGTCTCAACCAGCTACGCTTCCGCGTACCCCTAGGCATGTGAGGACCATTGTAATAAGATGTAGGTTTTGTTGATTTATTTTTGCGAGGCGTTTTCCATCTCGCCAAATTAATTCATCTAATCGCTGCCCTGTATAGAGAGCTCTTTGTTCAAATGAGAAAGAGAGGGCGTGAAGGTACAAATTAGACTAAATAACATGGATCTGAATGTCTTGTTTCCGATCTCATTCTGCAGAAAATGTCCTTGCAGTTAATGGAAGGGTGTGGATGGCCCAAACAAATAATTCAATGGACGTCATCTGGAAAATGTGGAAGGGGAGGATCAGAAACAGAGAACGGAAGGAAGGAAGGAAAATGAAGAGAATACTGAAATAATTGACAGTCAAAGAATACGAGAATGGGGAGGGGAGCCTTTGAAAACAAAAACATTTGAAGCACTGGCCATGTATCGCGCCCTCACCCTAGTTACAGGGCTACCTGCCTTACAAACGGGGACACAGCGTGCAGATCAGCTGCTGATCTGCTGCACTATCGAGCAGCACTTCCCGAAGCCGTGATAGCTAGGCTACGGCTGAACGACTGAGTAATCAGGGTTCGATTTCCAGCAGGGACAAGAATTTTCACATCGTCTGGGTGGTCGCTGGGGATAACCCTCTCCTTGCATAGGGTAATGGAAGCGGAGCGTGAAGCTGACTAATTACCTCGATCTAGTGCCGACTTGAAATCTGCGCCTAGCTATACCTCCAGCCCGCCGTACGGCTCTACAGCGTGGTACTTAATTAAGCATGTCGATAACTTTATTTTGGTTTGTCGTTATAAATGTTGTACAACACTTCTGTCTTTGGTGGACTGCATCGGGACTAGAACTAAACAGGAATGGAAAGGAGGGGGCTTCATCAGTTTCGGGTTCACTAATTTTCCAGATGTACTTTCTGTGCAACTTCTGATTCCTAGTAGATAATTTATTGCAGATAAAAGTCTCTTGGTTTTAAAGCTGTATATGAATAACTTTCAACAGAAGGATGTATTATACTGTTAAAGGAGAGCTACTCAGGGGTATAAATGTTAATCCATGAGTCATAAATAGTTTTCTTTGTGTCTCATTGAATACATCTGTATTCATTCATTCATCAGTAATCTGTTAGATGACAGGTCCACAGTCACTTAATGCAATCTTCTGCTTTTTGAAAGAGACTATCCAGGAAAAGTGATAATGTGGTAGTTTCTCCATTTGCTTTCCACATCGCAGTACAACAGCCGTTCAAACCACTCTGGTCAGGCCTGTACATCTGTATATTGCGGATAAAATGTTTGAAATGCCGTAGGCCTATAAGTTAATATCGAATTGAGGACGATGTTTCGTCGTTTTCCTGATTTTTTATGAGTTTGATGACGTTATATTTGAAATTTATGTAAAGTAAGTGTTTTAAGCGGAGAGTTTCATGGAGGTAGGCCTAGGCCTAACTGAGGGCTGTAGCGCCAATGGGAAAAAAAGTGTTATAATAGCGAATAAGCATTACCGACTTTTATTTACAGATATCATAGCAGATTTCATGGAGATCATATAAGCAGATCAAGAACGTACATGCACAGACGCACGTTATGTATATATTTCGTACGTTTTTTTTTGAGGCAATGCGATCACATAAGGTGAGACGCGAATATCGAGTGCGCCATGGATTCAAAGAGCCCATATCCACATATTAGGAACTCTTAGCCCTCTCCCCTCCACGCACAAGAACCTTCAGCTTGTTGAGTGCCATTTGGTGGGAATGGAACACGCCCTCTCTCACCCGCAGTTAATTATTGGGCCATTTAATGAAGTTTTTTTTTTTTTTGCTCAAATACAGAGGACAGTTATCGTCAGAAAAAGAGTCGAAGATGGCTATGAATGGTAAGGGGGCGGTAGTGCCCTATCTGAAGGGTAAAAAAAAAAGGGCAAAGTTGTCCCTGTGCTCAGCTAATTAAGCACTGCGCCATGAAGGTGTTGCTTTATTATTACACGTTTTGTTTAGTTCAGTGCCATTCCCGGAGTCCTGCAGTACGCAGTCACGCAAAATGTTATGCCGCTTTTTCACGATTCCTCCAGAATGGACATTAAACCAGCAGGCAGTTAATTTGTTGCTTAGAATTGAATGCAGTCGTTACGCGTAAAGAGACAACGGGACGTATCTCATTTACGTGCTTGTAAAATCACGAATAACGTTCTCTTATGTAAGCTCATCTTGAATTACAAGCCACTGAAATTGCTGAATTCAAGGCGGTGATGCTACTAATGATCATTCTTGCGTGGGTCAAGCACCTTGTTAATTTAATGACTTCTTGTTACATATTAGTGAATTAAAATCTTGGGGATTAGACAGAATCCGTTCCATTATTGCTTACTGCTGCACCTTTGTTTCGTTCCGTACTCCGCAGTGTTGCAGCCATCTTGTGTCTACTGTTGACTGCCAGTTATAAAGGCAAGTTAGTATTGTACTTGAAAGTACGGAGTACAGTGAATTAGTTCCTTGTTACGCACGTTTAAATCCTTGCGAAACGTCTACAGCTGTAAATTTGTACCCACGAAACAGTTGGAGAATCTCTGGGGATTTTAATCGAGTTTGATATCCTGGGATTTAACTAAAATTTATCTGCCAGTTCCGACTTTGATTAAAATCAAACAACGACGGACTCTGCATGAAAGTCTGTACGTTTTTCTACACTAATAACAGGTTTTCCTCGCCCTTAACGCACTGGCGATCCATCAGAGCGAAAAGTGCTTGGAGCGTAAGTGGTAGGGAAGAATTACACACACACTCTATGTCCATTACATTTTCTTCATAAATCTGAAGCTGTTGGAGGTAATTAAAGACATGAGAACGAATACGCCAGAAATGTTACGCTGTGTCTTCATTTGCTAACAGCAAATATCACCGTGTGTGTTTTCTTTGAGTTTACTAGTTTTGGAAGACTGTCATTCATGTAAACACAGTTTCAGTATAGTCACGTGACTAATAATAATGGGTTCTGTATTTGATGATTGGGTTTATTGGCACTTCTTTACAATCACATTAGACCGCCTCTGTGGTCTAGTGGTCAGAGTTCCTGGTTACAGATCCAGAGGTCCCGGGTTCGATTCCCGGCGCTACTAGGTTTTCTGAGAAGTAGTTGGTCTGGAACGGGGTCCACTCAACCTTGTGAGGATAATTTAGGAGCTACTTGAATGGAAAAGTAGCGGTTTCGGTCTAGAAAACCGAAATTAACGGCCGTGGGGATTCGTTGCGCTGACCACGCCACACTCTCTATCCGCTAAAGTTGGCACTAACTTCGCGGAAAAGCGACGGTCGCTCGGACTAAAGGCACGGAGTATTTTTTTCCAATTACAGTTGATTATAACAGCTCACACATTGAACTCCTTCTGAACAGCGTCTGTCTGACGAATCTCTTCTGAATCTGTCACTAATCTCTGACTGATCTCTCACTGGCCTTTCGAATTCATGAATCCAATGTGTTATCATGGGATGAATGACTTCGTTTGGCGACTTGCTACCTGGTAAAGACTCGTTCACTGCTATTTGTTTTAACAGAAACTAGTCTTTGTTAATACTCGTTGCCGCGGAAACATGATTACCGAGCGGTTGTCTAACAATGGACGTCTGCTCCGGCTCCACCTTTCCGGCTTTCAGCCGTCATGTCACAGTATGAACCATCTGCCGCCTACTTCGGTGTTCTGACAAACCTCTTCTTGCCCACAGCACCCTTTCTGTTATCGATGGTGCTCCCAGTTGTTTCAGACTTGTTGTGTTGTGTGTTTACTGCAGACCTGCTTGGTGATTTCCTGCTCTTTCCGGAATCTTGATAACGCTAGCAGTCTGCGAAACGTCATTAAAACACACGCTATTCCACTGAGTACGCCATCTTGATCACTGCTCCTTCATGACGTTACCACCAGAGGCAGAACATTCTCCCAGGACTACTGAACTCAGCAAACACCAGATACAGTGATGTTTGCTATGAAGGCAGGTAGTTATATACAATTAAACCTGGAACATCGTCTTGTTCTGGGGTGTACTTACTGCTTAATGCCAGAAAGAATCAGTCCGTCTTTTAGTATGCCACATCGGTATAGACAGTCAGCATAAATAGCGGGAGCATACAATTAGACCGTCACGTGTAGGTAACCGGTTGACGGTATGACGTTATTACATAAGGCCGAATGCAAATAGGTCGTTACGACATAGGATTTTGAAATCACGCTAATCCATCAATCTGCCATGAGGAACAAAAGCAACCTGCGGTGAAAGAGTGGGGTGAGGGTAATCCTAGCTGTGTGTGGGGTCTCTTTAGTTTGTGATCCCTCCTCTTTGTTTGGTTTCTTCCTTGGCTTTGACTTTTTCCACGGCAACGAGCCAGCCGTGGAGAAAGATGAGTGACAGAGTGAGCTCATAGCTTTATAGGTCCCTTATCTCTTTCCATTGACAAAATTAAAAAAAAAAATAGGAGAGGAAAGAAATGTGTAATTAAACAGACTACAGTTAACGGCATATCTCTTACAGAAAATTCATAATTTGAAACGTAATTACAATAAAAGCTCGTTAAATATTTGCATACCAAAGAAGTAGGGGAAATGATTGAAATGAGTGTGTACCCAGCCCATCTCATCCTCCTCGATATGATCATCCTAATACTATTAGGAAAAGTTCCTAAGTATGCAGTTTCTCTAGCCTCCTTTCCTCTTCCCTCTTAAGTCCAAATATTTGAAGAAATACAAGGACAAACATTGTACGTCTTACGCACTATACGGAGTGCATTCTTGATGAGTTTTCTTTTCGCAAGAATAGCATTTAGCATATGCCATTTGAGATTTCACGGGTGTGGCTATGAAATTCACTGTCTTACGATCTTCGACGCCATGTAACCTTCTTAATAGTTACCCAACGGTTTAGAGAAACATGCTGCCTGCGTCTTGGGCATAGAATGTTGCTTACTCTTCTGTCCTGATGATGGAAGCGGTATTTTCAGTGACGTTTAAGTCTGATTGGTGGTTACCTATCCTCAGATTTGGACCCACAGTAAGTGAACTTGAAAAATGGACTGATATATTGGGTTTTTGGACTTTATCCATCGTCCTGGTTTTTAAGATAATTAATAATAGGTGTTTTCCTTCACCTGAGGAGGGAAACAGATCCAGTTTCCGAAACGTCGTGTTTTTATTAATTATCTTAAAAACCAGGACGATGGATAAAGTCCAAAACCCCAATATATCAGTGTGTTATACACCATCGTCAGAATCCTATAGTAACTACTTGTGAAAAATGAAGATTGAGAATCTTGGAAAACTTTTGTTCCAAATTGTAGCACACCGTTCCACCCCTGGTGATCATATTCCCGAGCTAGTGCGGGCAGTGGTTTATGTAGGTGTGGCCTCTTGTATCACCCCATATCGTTTGTTCAGGGGAGGCAACCCTTCCGTGATCGAATGGTCCACCCAGGTATAACCCATGAGATTCGGTGTATTGATTGCGATCCTAGTCAGGACTCCGTGAGACAGCTCGACCTAAAGGTCTTTATGGGTAGTTCTCAGCTATTCTGAAAAGAGGAAGAGAAATGTGACAAGGGATTTGATGAAAGCTTAGCCATGTGGAAAGATTCCCGATGAGGTCATTGGATTTTTTCAATTCACCCAATCTTTCCAGCCGCACTGTGGCCCTGGGGTTGACTCAGCCTCTAACACAAATGAGTACTAAGAACCGACTCATAAGGTTGTCAACCTCACCGCCATCTTTGAGCCGATTGTCTATAAAATGTGGGAGCCTCGACTTCTCACAACCCTATGGGTCTCCGCGGCCTGTTACAGTGATAGTTTTTTTTATTTGAAAAGTATTTTCTCCTAAAGGAAATAGCTTCTGACAGGAATGGAAATGCGTGCTCCAGTTTGCATGGTGTTTCTGTGCGATCTACATGCTCTTTGAGACTTTCCAGCCTTAGAAAAAGTCCCCTTTATTTCGGTTGACGTATATTTTGCTCAAAGTTGTTTCCGAAACAAGACTTCATTCTGGTTATTTAATTAAAATGTCGCAACTGTTTGTTTGCCAACAAGTCTCGCTCCCCCCCCCCCCAAGTTTGAACTGCATACAGTAATGTTATATTCTAGGCACTATGAAACATTGGCCTTTCGTTGCAGATGATAAGACTAAATACAAAATCTGCATGAGAATTATTATGACAACTGTATGCAGTTCTGTATTGATTTGAAACTTGGTGCTTTACATTAAAGGAAATCATGGACCGACGAAGTCTGAAATGAGGGCGCTGAGGAGATATTTGTATTCATGAACGATGGTACAGTAGAAAGCTGGAGATAATTACATAATAAGGTGCTTCATAACATGTATTGCTCGCCATATATTGTTAGAATGATCAAGTGAAGGAGGACAGGCTGGGCGGGTAATATGGCACGCATGGTAGTGATACCTAAAGGAGTGAGAACTCTTGGAAGACCTAGACGTGGATAATATTAAAACAGATCTTGGAGAAATAGGATAGGAATATGTGGACTGAATTCAACTGGCACAGGATAGGGACCAATGGCGGGCTCTTATGAACACGGTAATGAATATTGTGGTTCCATAAATGCTGATAATTTCTATAATGGATCCTAAAGGGGGGGGGGTTCATATCCGCGGAGGTAGTTAGGTAGGTACGTACTTACTTGAACCGGTAAAGTGATATTATGTTGTACCGTTCTTGAAATTTATTTATTCCGTTCACGTGTCACCCTTTCTCTTTTGCCTATGATTGGGCGCTACAGACGCGCTCTAGGCCCTATTCTTCATATTGTGACAGTGCACTGTTTCTAGGTTCAGAACATCCGAAGATTTCTGTAGAGTCCTGAGAACAACACAGAAACGTCAGATAAAACTCTGAAAACCCCAGCTAAGATTCGAACCACTGTCCAGACATGACCATGTAGTTCCATGTTACCGTATTTTTTTAATCCGCTTAGTGGGGGGTGGAGCCCAACTGGGTCCAATCGGCACGGCGGCCACTGATTGGCCTATTGTAGCCTGTCCCGGGTGATTATGATGATGGAGAATTTGGTGGAATGAAGATTGGCAGGGCCGGTCACGGTAGCCGAGCGGTCTAAGGCATGTACTGTCTTCGCTCGCTTGGAAACCGGGATCGTGGGTTCGAATCCCACTCAGGTAATGGATGTTTGTTTGCGTTTTTCTGTGTTTGTATACAGGTAGAGGCCTTGCGACGAGCTGATCATTCGCCCAAGAAGTCCTACCGAATGTCTAAGATCTAGTAAAACCGAAGTGACACGGAGAGTTTCATGGAGGTAGGCCTAGGCCCGAATGAGGGCTGTAGCGCCAATGAAAAAAAAAAGGATTGGCAGGGGAAACCGAAGTACTCGGAGAAAACACGCTCCAGCGTCACTTTGTCCACCACAAATCCAACTTGACTAGACCCCCGGATCGAACCCGGCCAGCGCTTGAGCTATGGCGCGGCCTTCCATGTTACCGTAAGTACTTCAACAGAACCCATGACTGCAGATGTGACGTAGGTCAGCTGTGTAAAGAATATTTCATCACGCTAAGTCCGACGAGGGTGAATCCTCTAATGACGATGGCATGCTGTGTCAAGGGACCGAGGAGGGAGGGTCAGACATCCACTTGCATGTTCAAGAAGAGGGTTCAGAATATTTCCCTGTCTGGTTTCGTTACCCAAGACTGTAACAAGATATCTACTTTCAGTGTTCATGTGTCAAGTGCAGCCCAGCAGAAATCTGTACATGTCGCTTTGGCTTGTACTGATCGATCGGGATCGAGCCCTGATCAGAAGGTTCAGCCTGCACCCACGAAATTGAAGCGTTACTCAAGGGAAATTCAGTATGTAAAGACATTTTTATATACATTAGGTATTCGTAGCGGCTTGCATGGTTGGTTGAAGTTATTTTTATTTACTTAAATGAATAATGGATCAATATGATACAAATATTCCCGTTAAAATCGAAACATTTTGCCTTTCTGTGCTCGATAATAACCCAGTAGAACAAATGCTTAAATCATTTATGAATCTTTATAAACGAACATGACAGCAGAGATTTGAGACAGAGGGACAAAGGTTTATGTGGATAAGTAGAATAACTTGCAGACATTATCGTGAATTGATGTTCGTGAGCATAAATTTGAAACTGATTATTTAACCAGCGGTAAAATACTATAACAAGCATGACCTTGGAGTGACAAATTAAGCACCACGCCATGAAGACGTATGGAGGAGTAGAGATCTTACTCCACCATTCTTGACCTTGGCACTAGCTGGAGGTGAATGGTCAGCTTCATGCCCCTGCTGCTATATCCTCGGGGCAAGAGCCCCCGGTACCCAGAGGATAGGAGATTGGATTGAACCCCAGAGCCGCTCTGGACGGTTTATAGGCTACGGCGTCTTGATATTCAGATTATTTGTCCGTTTTTAGTATCAGAACCATCACATTTTAGAATTGACGGGGGAAAAAATGAGGAAAGAGTATTTACATCAATGTTGCCTATGAAGATTGGCCTTGGGAAAGCATCATAAAAAGCAAACAGACCGCCTAGTCCCAAAATGACGCTTGTTGAAACATTCCTTAGTGGTGGTGGGGTTTTTTTACACACATGTGCAAATTGCAGTGACCCTTTCTTCTTGTGAAAAAAGCAAATATTGAAGCTAGGTGGGGTTACATTTTGTTCTTCAAGTGTGTACCACCGCAGCTGCACTCAGACAGACAGGCAGACCGACCGACCTCCCACTTAGCTTAGGAACCAAATGAATCCTTGAGAAGGGAAAACGGCCCCCGGGGCAGAACTTTTCTTGTTTATTAATGACAGAACTCAGGAAGGAATTGGGGTCTCTTTTTGAATAGACATTCTTCGTCGTTTCTTTGACTGACTCTGGAAAAAGTTAGGACTATGAAAACTCCATCGAATGTAAGTTATTAGTGATTATCACATAAAGATTGCTGTTTAATCCGGAGATTGAGGAAGGTTTATACACCCATGATGACACCAGTCGAACACGTAAGGGCATGTTTGAGATTTGAAATCAGGTGTCCTAAATTGGAATAGTAACAGAGAGTTGGTTCAACCGGTGACACATTTGATTAAAATGACGAATAATTTAAATTTCATGAACAGTTTCTGCAGACAAGATTTTAATCTTTATTGCGAATATTAGTACTGTTAACTGTTACGGACTTTCGTTTTGGAGTCGGGATAGCTCAGTCGGTATAGTGACAGACCACTGGCTGGACGAGTGGGGTTCGATTCCTTTCTTTTCCACATTGTCCATACTGGCCCTGGGGCCCACCCAGCTTCCTTCCCATTGGGTATTAGAGGCGATTTCTCATAGTAAAGCGGGCAGAGCGTGAAGCTTACCACTCACTTCCATCTAGTACCGAGGCCAGGAATGGTAAAGCTATACCTCCACTCTCCCACATGTATCCGTGGCAGGGTTCTTAATGAATTAAGCTCAGGGACAGCTTTTTCTTAACTTTACGTACTTACGAGTACATATTCATAGATTTAATTTTGATTTTTTTCTTACCCGGGCAGGAGGTTGGAGAAAACTGCATAATGAGGAGCTTCATAACTTGTACTCTTCTCCAAGTATAATTAGAATGATCAAGTCAAGGAGGATGACGTGGGCAGGGAATGTAGTCCGAATGGGGAGATGAATGCATATAGGATATTGGTGGGAAAGCCAGAAGGAAGGAGACCACTGGGAAGACCAAGGCGTAGGTGGGTGGACAATATTAAAATGGCTCTTAGAGAGGTAGGATGGGATGGTATGGATTAAATTGATCTGGCTCAGGATAGGGACCAGTGGAGAGCTCTCGTGAACACGGTAGTGAATCTTCGGGTTCCATAAGATGCTGGGAAATTCTTGAATAGCTGCAGATTTGGCTTCCCTTCAAGAAGGGCTCAGCTCCATATGTAAGTAAGTAAGTGGTTGGCCTCGCCATAGCTCAAGCGGTTAGTCGCTGGCTTCCCATCGCGGCGGCCCGGATTCGATCCCGGGTCTGGTCAAATAAGATTTGTGGTGGACAAAGTGGCGCTGGGGCAGGTTTTCACCGAGTACTTCGGTTTCCCCTGCCAATCTTCATTCCACCAATTGCTCCACAATCACCCTCACCTATTATCTGGGGCTGGTACAATAGGCCAGAAGTGGCCGTAGAACAAGGGACTTAGTCCCACCCCACTGGCATTAAAAAAAGTGGTTACCCGGTTGGAATCTCGGCCGGCGCACCAACTGTCCTCACTGAATTTCTTTTGTTGTGTCCCACATACCGTTCGAGCAAGTTCCCGGACAGTACCTTAAATCATCCAACACATGTTTCACAGTCATCTAATGATTCGGAAACATGTAGCCTAAATTACTGACAGAATCGTTAAAGAACCTAGAAAAAATAAACAATTCTGTTTTCTGGAATCTAATGTCGTATAGTCCGTTGAAAGTCAGCCGACGTTTGTGGGAACATGTCTCCATCTTCAGGGTCGAAGAATAAGGAAGAAAGCAGCAGGTATCCCCGATGGTAACAGCTGCTGTGAGAAGCTGCAGTCCTGCATTCGGCTTGTGGTCCGTAACTTGGTTCCCCCTGACTTAGTGCGAGTGGAATGGCGCTGAAAACGGACTCTGTTTTGCTGGGTGGAGCGTGGTCTCTGTATTGCATTAAGAATGAGACTCTCCGAATTGACGACTTTCTTTTGTGCCTTTAATTAAAACCAACTCACGTCCCAAGTTGGTATAAAGAATAATTAAAGTTCGTAGATTGATAAAGCCGTACAATTGTATTACCTGGCGAAGCAGGTTTTATAAACGGCATCGAACAATGAAACGTGATATTCGGGTGGGAAATTACCTGCTAGAATTGGCTTTCTAAGTTGTGGGTCGAGAACCTCCAGTGAAGAATATAATATGGTGAAAAGCACTGTATCACGTGATTGAACCCGAAGAAGCATGAACTTGTCTCTTTTATGTCGAGTGCTAACCACTACCCGGTAATAATCTAAGTAAAGCATGCAACATTTGAAAGTAAAATCCGGGGGAGAAGAGGCCATCTGTGGGACGAAGGCGGAGTTGGGGTTGTAGTAAACAATGAACTAAGATTGTCTTAAAGAATACGATGTGGAGATGTTGACTGAATTCAGCTGGCTGAAAGTAGGGTCTGGTGACCGGGTCTTGCGGCCACATTAACGAACTGCCGGCAATCATGAAATGCCGGGAATTTCTATACCAGCTAAGCAACTGCAGTTGCCCGCTCCTTTCGTTTAGTTAAAGATTATACAGGTTTTCTGTGAATTTTATGTATTTATATGTGCTCTCTTGGGCTGGAGTCCTATTCGGGACATTTTAAACCGTTTTCTTTATTATTCAGATATGCTGTAGACCATGTAACATGTAGGATCAGTTTATTGTAAGACCTGTTCCCACAAAGGGCAACGCCAGAACTCGAACCAACACCGATATTCCGGGCAGTAATCGAGATTACGATACCAGAGTTCGATTTACCTCAGACAATGCCTGCCTTAGACCCCGGTTGCCGGGCCCGGCTATACAAGCTGCGGAAAACAGGGGCATTTAGCTGAAGCATGATGAGTAAGAAGGGGTACTGTACAGTTAGTTGTAAAAACATTTGCCACACATAGCCTGTGTTAATGAATGAATTAAATATTTATTTACTTCTGTAGTTATAAATTTGGGGGACCTGAGGTAGAATATTTGGTTGAGACACTATGGTACAAGCCGGAAGGTCGAGGTTTCGAGTCCCGATGAGGTGGATTTTTCAATTGACTTAATCCTTCCAGTCGCATCCATGCCTTGAGCGGGGTTCGAACCCACGATCCCAGCATTCGAGCGAGCGAAGACAGTTTATGCCTTAGACCGCGCGGCCACCGTGATCGACTTTTTTTTACAGAATGCATGTTTACTGTCTCGAAAATGGAACTTCCCTTGGCTTAACTGATCCCAGCTCCTGACTTCGTTTCCACTGGTCACCACTTTGAGTCTCGGCCAGACACCAACTGCCCAAACTGATTATTCGTTGTTTTCTGAGCTTACCAAGCAGTATTCTAAATTGTACCCTGAAGTAGGCCACGGTGCTTTCCCCAACCCATTGTAACTCAAGCGCGTAACGTATTCTCGTTTCATCCGATCTTAGCAGTGAGACAGTTTGGCTGAGGAAACATCTGTTAATAACTTTTGTAGGATATGAGGTTCTCACAGCGGTGTTTATGAAGAATTCTATCTTCTGGGTTATATCTTTGTGTAATCCGTTGAAAGTCAGCGGACGGTTCGAAGAATCACATCGCCTCCATCTTCAGTGTAAGAGAATAATCCAAGGAAGACACCAGCGTGAAGCAGGTGGCTCTGCTTTCCATCTGCTTCACGCTGGTTTCTTCCTTGACTTATTCTTCTACCCAGAAAATGGAGACTTGTTTTTACGAATCGTCTGTTGACTCTCAACGGACTACGCGTTATATCCCAGAAAACAGAACTCAGCTTAGCAACGTTTGTTGGTATATGAGGAACATGTCCTGTCTTGAGTCGGCCTACCTGCCTGAGTTGAAATGCCATTTCCAAGCTGGACTTAAGTAAGCCACTTCGAGTTCTTTGGGTTGACAATGGCAATTATACGTAATTTTGCCACATCTCTAACCATGCAGTTTTATTGAAAGTTGATGGTTTCACCCTCATGAGAACTGTCATTTCATAATGGGTCTTCATGCAGTTCTGTTTATCGAGATGGCCACGAATGGGACTGATGGAGCATGAATGTTCGTATCTGGCCTGTGCTGAGCACGACTGCTCTATTGTGCCCCATGTGTAGTACAGCAACCTTGTTCTGCAACACTGATCTTGCAGCTGCTCGCGTGAGGCTGGCTGCTGAGGTGGCAGTTCTCTGTCAGTAAAGGCTAGAACAGTCACTTGAGTAAAGCATTCATGTCGATCTAAATTAATTGTGGTTTAGTTGAAGGTAAGTAAAGGTATCGCTGTAACAGGTTGTGGAGGCCCACAAATGGCAATGAAGTTGTCAGCCTCACGCGCTGGCCGCATTTTACCCCCAGGAATATTCCTGGTACTCATTTCTGTTAGAAGCTAAGTCGACCCCAGGGCCATAATCCGGCTGAAAAGATTAGGTAAATTGAAAAAAAAATCCCCCTCATCAGGATTCGATCCCACGACATTGCGGCTTATAGCATATTGCCTCAACCAACTACGCTACCGTCTGCCTCTTAACTGAAGGTACATTAAGATTTGTTATAAATTGTACTTATTTTGGATTAGCCCTGTCCTACTGGTCCATCTGAACAGATATTTTCAAATTTTTACTTGAAGACGAAAACAGATCTTGCTTCCGAGACGCATGTAATTTAAGTATACTTAAGATAGTGGGCAGTGCCCAACATAATATTATATAATGATTAACAGACAGTTGTCACATACCTTTAAAGGAAAATATAATGTTTATTATAAGCGAAGAACTTATTTAGTGGTAATTATTCAGTTTATGTTAAGGAAGAGACACCTTCAGAATTGCAGAATATCATTTTCCTTTCTCACATTTGCTGCACTTTCTCTTGTAATTTGAAGAGCGTGTCATCTGTACTCCACTCTGTCCACCTTGCCTGATGAGTGTACACTGTGCAGGGTGTATTCTTGCTCTCCTGTTTATTGTGCTATTCATGCACACTGAATAGATTCTTTTAACGTCTCTTTTGTTTGTTGCTTTTTGTAGACAGAAACAAAACCGTTGTTCGTAACTTGAGACCAAATACTCACTTGTCTTGCATATGTAGTTTGACCTATTTCTGTCCTGTTTGTTCTCCTTAATGTGATGTAGGTTTCACGAAACTTCGAAGTGTATACCTTCCACCATTCTGTTAGTGGTTAGTCAATAGGCGAATGCAAGCTAATTTGCATGGCTTTGTAGGGTCAAAGAATCTTGAGGTTCAAACGGAGTGTAAAATTCAGTTGATGGTGACTTAACTTCAGTTTATTACGCTTGTGCCATATTGAAGTTTTCGTAATTCCAAGGAGGAAATGTTGCAGTCTAAAAGTTCGGCCACACAGGGCGCTACGCTATGTTCGCTACGTACGCTACGTACTCTGTGTATGTACACTCTGCGACATAGGTAACATAGAGAACATAGCGTACGTAGCGTACGGAAGTCTGTGTGGCCAGTCGCATTGGCAGTAAAGGGAGATATTTTTCTGTTCGTATAGCGATCGTAGCGTGCGTCGCGTACGTAGCGCTCTATGTGGCCGAACCTTAAACCTGTGTTCGTTATGTGTCATGTCTGGGGCCAAATTGGGTTATGAAAAAAAGTAGGACACATGGGCGGCTATTTCGAATTTATTTTTCTTCTCTGCTCCAGTATTTTATACTTATCTATTTGTGGTTTGTTTAACGACACGGGAGCTGGGATAGCATATTCGGTATAATGACAAGCTACGGGCTGGATGACCGAGGGGTCGGATTTCGAGGCCCGGTAGGGTCAAGAATTTTCTCCGCGTCGTCTAGACCGGCTCTGTGGTCCACCCAACCTCCGATCCAATGGGTACCGGGGGCTCTTCCCTGGGCGAAAAGCGGCCGGGGCATGAAACTGACCACTCACCTCCAGCTAGTTCCAAGGTCAAGAAAACGTGAGTCTGTACATCCATTTCCCCATACGCCTTCATGGCATAGTACTTAATTAAGCACAGGGACAACTTTAACTTTATTTATTAAACAGTATTTTATGTAAAACACAGAACCTTTCATTTTTCAGTGAGTTAATTGTTTTGGACAAACATTTCTCTTTGAAGTTCAGTTATTTGTTTTTATATCTTGTTAATACTTGTAAGGAAATTTAAATAGCATGTACATATACGCTAACACAATTGAAGCGTAAAATAACCCGTCCTCCAAAAAATAATGGAAACGTTATATTTTAGCGTCCTGTTGCACTGATTTTCATCCATTATATGTATACAGTGGCCGTCCTGTAGTGCACACAATTTCACCTGTCACTTCACAACATGTTTCGGCAACGCAGTGCCATCATCAGGTGTCCCACCTACGTCAATCTATTGCATTGCTTGCCCTCATATGTTTTCACAAACCATTTAAAAAGTATTTAAAAAGTCCGTATTTGTCAACTATGATAAATTTACACTCGCTAAAACTTGTTAAGATAATTCATCTTATTTGTCTTAATTAAATAATAATGGAAATAATAATAATAATAATAATAATAATGGAAACTTCGTAAGGTCGTCGAACAGACGTGTGCGAGTATGAAACTCCAGTCACGGTCACTCGCGCTCCCGCAGAATGTAGGCACGTCCTTTTTTTTTTTTTCGGAGACTTCAGTAACAGAAAGGTAGTGATGACTACGCCCCCATCCCCAACGTATTTTGCACTTTTATGTAACTTAGTGTTGTGCATCTGATATCACCCCTTACATTCAAACCATTTGTTGTCTTCTAAAATGTAGATAACTTGAATAGTGTGCTGAGGAATGCTGGTTACATCTAAGTAGTACGTCCATTTGTGTTACACTGCATATGGGCTCATAGGTTTGTTAGGGCTCTGTATTAGCTGCAAAGGCAAAGTATGTCGAATGATACAAGGGGATGCTTGTATAGGCTTGCCGTGGGAGCGAAACGGCACTGGCCTATTTCGAGGGGCAATGTAATGACAGAAGAAGACCACGAAATCCTCAGCTTTGAAGGTCAGTAGCTCAGCCGAGACACAAACCGGGAACCATCCGAATACAAGCTATGTGCTTAGTAATGAGCTCAAAGGAACGTATCTCGGAGTTTGGTCACGAACTCAGGACTCGCGGGCTTCGTGCAGGACAAACGTTTGTGACATTGGCAGGCGCATGACATGATATGCCTCCCACTGAGCTAGTTGTGCGCAGTGAGTCGAATGCCCATATCTGTTCCGCCATGAACGTGTCTCACTTCGTCGACCGCACCACGTGACGGATGTCCCAGATAGACCCAGTTAGGATTTCACAGGCTGAATCACTAGCAAAGGAACCCTTATTGATCTGTCGGTGTACTGCGAATAACAATAGCGGTGCTCTACTAATTCTTTACCTAAACAAGAGTGTTGTAGGCTGCATAGCAACAGCAGCAGTAAAAGCACAGTCGACGTGTAGAACCGTAAACATTTGTACGTAACTTTCACTCTGCCTGCCTCACGAGAGGGACAAGACCGAAATTACAGCCTAAGAAAGCAGAGACAATGCTCCTACCTGATCCAATTCACCATTATTTAAGAAAATCATGCATTTGTCTTGTCTTACATATTTTAGTAGCCCGCGGTGTGGCGACCAGATTACCGAGGAATCGGGCTCGATTCCTGGCATTAAGATAATAATTTTTCCACACCCACTAAAGATTGTTCACTTTTTTGTTTAAGGATTATGCTTTTCAATCACAGGGAGATGAGGTGTTATGCTGTATTAGGATTATGCTTTTCAATCACAGGGAGATGAGGTGTTATGCTGTATTAGTATTAATTACTACTGAAAGGATATTAATATGATAGTCGTATTTATTTTCATTTAGAATCTAAGCACGTTTCTACTTAATCTGTAATCGTTTCCCCGAGTTAAGTGGTCCAGCTCGGTTCTGGGGCCCACCAAGCCTCCTAACCAGTTTGTAGCTGGGGCTCGTTCCCTGGAGCATAGCCGTCGGTCCGTGAAGCTGACCAGTAGTGCCGAAGTGAAGAATTCATAGAGCTATATCTCCACTCCGCCATACGTCTTCATGGCGTCGTGCTTAATTAAGCACGGGGACAACTTTACCTGTCGTTATGTTGAAAGCTTTTGGCAGTAGTTAAACGATTATTGTTGTTTTTACTTTATGGTATGTGAATGAGAACTGCTGTGTATATACGAATTAAGGAGGCTGGGCTCGTCTTCGTCCAAAAGTGAAAGCCAAATGTATCTGCTCCGTAGACTCTGGAGTTCAGTTTTTCCTTCTGCTGAAGAGTAGACTTCCGAAACGTCGTCATACATATGTGCGCCATATATCTTTATCCCTCTGCTTTGTCTGTTGTCTGGGTAGATGATGACATTCCTTTTACATTTAAGAACTGGACAAATTCTTTTTCTTCTTCTACCTGGGCTGTGCCCCTTCAGAATTAATTATGAAATTTTGAATCTTATAAACTCTTTGTAGGACCCCCTTGGACGAGCGATAAGCCCTGTCTCAAGGCCTCTGCATACGCAGGACAACACAAACACAGATATCCATGCCTTCGAGTGAGATTCGAACCCACGATCCCAGTATTCGAGCGGAAAATTGAGCACCAAGCCATGAAAACGTATGGAAGCGGAAATATAGCCTCGCCATTCTTGACCTCGGCAGTAGATAGAGGAGAGTGGTTAGCTTCATGCTCCGGCCGCTTTACCCTCCGGTGAAAGAGCTCCCTGTACCCATTGTATTGGAGGCCCCAGAGTCGGTCTGGACTCTGTGGAGTACAGAAAAATGTTTTCCCTTGCCGGGAATTGAACCCCGGCCATCCAGCCTGTAGTTCGTCGATATTTCGACTGAGCTATCTGAAGCGTATTGATTTTTAACCTCGGTACTGTCACCGCCATTTGCGCGATGTTAATTCGTTCCAAATGAACGAACTTCGACTTTTGTAGAAGTCCTTTTTTATTATTAACCTTTAATCTCCATCTCTCGAAGACTTCAACGCTAGTAGATAATGTCATCTGATATTACGTGGTACACTTAAGAGTGTGCCGCGTGGTCAGCGAAGTGAATCCCCACGGCCGTTACTTCCGGTTTTCTAGACCGGAGCCGCTATTTCCTCGACATAGCTCCCCAGTTATCCTCACGAGGCTGATTGGACGCTGTTCCAGACCAACTACTTCTCAGAAAATCTGGTAGCGCCGGGAATCGAACCCGGACCTGAGAATCTGTAGCCAAGAACTCTGAGCACTAGACCACAGAGGCGGTCCCTCTATCCTCTAAAGTTTACACTAACTTCGCCGACAAGCGGCGGGCGCTCGGTCGGTATAGTTCGCTTGCGGACTCAAGCCACGGAGTTTTTTTTTTTATATTATACTAAGAGACGATACAGGAGCCTGAGAAATTGTAGTTGTGCGGAAGTGGTAATTGTTGGATATACCGTCATAACAGCATCAATTTAATTTTTCCCCATTATGTAAAAATACCTTGAGGGAAAGTACGTTTTAGATTTTCTTACTTTGTCCTATATGAAATGTATATTATGGCGCGCCATGTTTCAGTGTAATTAGAGTGGGAAACGAGGCAAGCGCGGACGCTAATGAATCACCAGATACTTGAACGCTGTTAAATGTTGCCTTATGAAATGTTAAACACATATGTCTAGTGGTATTAAAAGACTACCGGTACAGTAATATGAAGATACTAATTACTGAGCATGATGTGGTAAAATGGCTGACCATAATGTCCTTCAAGGCCTCCGTGCCCTGTAACCAGCATCTGAAAGCTCGCATTAGCTGTCCAAACCTATCTAAAGAGAATCTTATCTTTGCGTAAATAGCATGTATTATACAAAGCGCTTGCGTGATGGCGAATAATGACTGTGTTCATTACAAAGTGTCTGTGTGAAGCACTGTTTTCTCATTGTGATGTGGGCATTCTCATTCAGAACAAAAGTGGAATAAAGACATAATTCTGTACTGACGCGTCCTGTTGTGTTTTCCGTACTTTTCTGGACGGAGCACGCTTAATGATGCTGCAGGATTGTGTGAGTTTATTTCGTCATTCACGAAGTCCCTTCGCAGTTGTTGGCGCTGCGTTGTTACAGGATATTTGTACCAGCATACGACCATCATCAGGCAGGCCAGATAATGCGCTAGACCTTACGCTGCATATGCTTGTCAAGAGTTTTTGGTTCAGTTTATAGGATAAACTATGTTAAAATTACAATTAAAAATCCGTTGATAAAACTATCGACCTTCCGAACATTATCCGTCGTCCCTTGGCCGCGCCATAGCTCAAGCGGTTAGTCGCTGGCTTCCCACCGCGGCGGTCCGGGTACGATCCCGGGTCTGGTCAAGTGGGATTTGTGGTGGAAAAAGAGGCGCTGGGGCAGATTTTCTCCGAGTATTTCGGTTTCCCCTGCCAATCTTCATTCCACCAATTGCTCCACGATGACCCTCACCTATCATCTGGGGCTCGTACAAGGGACTTAGTCCCACCTCACTAGCAATAAAAAAATCCCTCGTCCCGGTTTTTATTTGAAACGTTTCGGATATTTTACTCTGCCTCCGTCCTCAGGTAAAAGGCCTACTCAGTTTGGCCAATCGATAGAGCTAGCAGTCCCTATCTCTCCAACTCTTAGTTCGGAAACAGGGACTGTGTTGATTCGGACCAACTGAGTGGGCCTTTGTACCTGAGGACGGAGGCAGAGCCAAGTCTCCGAAACGTTGTTTGAAATAAAAAACGGGACGATGAATAATGTAAAAAATGAATAATTTTACTAATATACTATCGTCGAGAATATTTATATCTTAAATTCCATTTAAAATTAGAGTTCTAGTTATTCATTGTTCTTATTTCTGTTGGTCAGTATTTTGTTTCTGTTTTCTTTCTTTTGGTGGTTGCATAAGTGGAATAAAGGCAGCAGTATA
The DNA here is from genome assembly GCF_002891405.2 of Cryptotermes secundus. Taxonomy (NCBI): domain Eukaryota; kingdom Metazoa; phylum Arthropoda; class Insecta; order Blattodea; family Kalotermitidae; genus Cryptotermes; species Cryptotermes secundus. Next base: position 845,331 of record NW_019741302.1, on the reverse strand, counting down.
TTCGGAGTACATCTGCATAGTAACTATATCGATAGATGAAATAAAATATATTTTCCCATAAACGTTAGAGTGGATAAGGTTTCTTTTTTTCTCTCCTTCCTCCATGGCCTTTAGTCCACAAGTGCGCTCTAACGACGGAGCGACCACCGCTTGATGGCGAAGTTAGTGCCAACTTTTGCGGATAGAGGGTATTGCGTGGTCAGCGAAACAGATTCCCACGGCCGTTAATCTCAGTTTTCTAGACCGGTCCCCCCCCCTCTAACTTTTTAAATTTCAGAAGTTTGGAAATTGTCGTATGGGTCAACATTGCAAGAGATGTGATAATGAACTGCCCAGGTTGGCTTAAAATAGTTGTTGCGACTCCTTATGGAACGAAACTTATCTGAATACTTTTTATACGTTTAGTGCCTCCAGAAGATCATACCGAAACTGATGCGGAAGATATATTGGTTGCGATAATACCAACCGTTTATTCAGATTAATGAAACCCATGTATCTTTTTTATGTGGTCGAAATATCGGGTTGTTTTTGTGGTGAGATTAGTAACCAATTAAATTTTGTTCCAAAACCGTGGATTAATTAATCTACTCGTACTTACTATCTCACTGCTGTACAAAGATGAGTTATGTACTTCTTCTTTTATTGCCAGTGGGGTGGGTCTAAGTCCCTTGTACCGCGGCCACTTCTGGCCTATTGTACCAGCCCCAGATGAAAGGTGAGGGTGATTGTGGAGCAATTGGTGGAATGAAGATTGGCAGGGAAACCGAAGTACTCGGAAAAAACCCGCCCCAGCGCCACTTTGTCCACCACAAATCCCACTTGACCGGACCCGCGATCGAACCCGGACCGCCGCGGTGGGAAGCCAGCGACTAATCACCTGAGCTTGAGTTATGTACTTAGTAGCCATGTATATCTGAACATACATGTACGAATACATTTAAATGTTAGTTACATACATTTGAAGTTTTCAAGGGCAAGTCTAACGCAGTGTTGCTCAAAATTTTGCTGATGCTGAACAGGTTTGGCAATGAAACAATTTGTCAGAACCCTCGAAGAAATATTTACAGTTTAAGTAGCTCTTCTTCTATTGTTATGTAATACGTAAAACGCTCAGATTATTCCAGCTCGTACCTCACGGAACAGTTTATATTTTGGGAAGACCAAGGCGTAGGTGGGTGGACAATATTAAAATCGATCTTAGAGAGATAGGATGGGGTGGTATGGATTGGATTTATCTGGCTCAGGATAGGGACCAGTGGAGGGCTCTTGCGAACACGGTAATGAACCTTCGGGTTCCGTAAAATGCTGGGAAATTCTTGAGCAGCTGCAGAATTGGCTGCTCCTCCAGAAGGGCTCAGCTCCATGAGTAAGTAAATAAGTACGCATCTAATGCAGTGGTCACGCGGTAGTATGGTTCGTTGAGGCCTATGCTACAAGCCGGGAGGTTGCGGTTCAGTTCTCGATGTTATTGGATTTTTTAATTGACCCAAACCTTCCAGCCGCTATATGGACCTTGGGGTCGACTCAGCTTCTAAATGAAATGAGTACCAGGAATCTTCCTGGAAGGGGTAAAGGGCGGCCGGCGCATAAGGCTGAGAACCTCACCGCCATCTGTGAACCGATGTCTAGAAAATGTGGGAGTCTCGACGTCTCACAACCCTGTGGGCCTCCAAGTCCTGTTACAGGGATAGCTTTACCTTTGTCATCTAATGCAACGGGTGGATATGCTTATTGTTAAGAAGGGGCTTTAAGTCGGGTTCTGTGTTAGTATCTGTGCCGTTACTTCACGCCTTGCATCAAGCCTACTGTGATATTTGCATTTGATATTTTTAAGGCGCGTTTCACAGAGCTCTGTACGCCTAGACCAGTAGTTCCTAACGTTTGTGACGTGGCTTCCTCCGCTTGGTGTTCTTGAAACCCTCAGGCCCCTCACCTCCCTTCAGTCTTTATACTGAACTGAATATAATCGTTTGCATTCGTATTTATATTACTGTTTATGATCAGCTGGCTCGTAATTTGTACCGTTCCACTAATCTGTGTAAGAAATCTAAAATTTTTAAAATTAGAATGCTGCACGGAGCTGTTTATTTGAATATGAATAACGCCGGAAGATATTGAAAACCAATATCTGAGTTTTTTCAACATCCGGATTAACAATTTTATTTATGTTTGCAGAATAAATGATTCAGTGCAGCTCAAAAGAATTATTTCAGCTGAGTTTGACATTAAAAATTGAGCCTTTCCTTATGATCTCACGCTCTCACATGGTTAACCCCCCCCCATGTCGGGAACCACTGGCTTAGACAAAGATGGAAATAGTTTCTCTGCTACGCTTGAAACATATCAAAAACTTCCTTCAGTTCAGCTCAAACGTTACCCGGAGAAACATTTGTGGACGTGTCTTTCAAACCCACGTCTGTTGAAGTAGCAGTTAATTTCTAACATTCGTCTGTTTTAATCCTTGCTTTGTCAGAGGGAGCATAAATGGATTGCGTAACCACTGAAAATCTTCTGCCTCTGGTGGAAAATACTCACTCACTGTAATTTGTAGAACTCGTAATTGTTTCATTATGTCGAAACGAGCTTGAGACTCGCGAGGTACTTCAGTACTTCAAAGAGCATTTAGTGGAGGAAAGCATTTCCCAACGCTGTATTCAACATATGTTCTCAGAAACTTTGTTTTGCTTAGATAGGGCTTGATTTCTTTTGTGTTGATACTGTTAACTGTGATGGTGCCCTGAAATGTTACATTTGGTTCTTTTATGTTCGTAAAATTGTGGATTAAGTAGAGTGGAACGCCGATTATCCAAATTAATTCGTGATAGATGTAGTTCATACGTATAATCGAAAATTCGAGTAACAGGATTAAATGTTTATTTACAAAACAACTATTATAATATACTGTACTCCTATAAAGACTAAAAAAACTTCTAAAACAGGTGGAACATGAATAATTAATAAACGTAATTATAAATTAACATTTTCAAACTATTTATTTGATAAAGTCCAACAATGATATATATGTTTAGCCGACGCGTTCTTTGATTGCGGTAAGTCGAATATTCCCTGTTCTACTGTATTCAGATTTCTTTAGCTTGTGACTTCGTAAAAACATATGCGGATGGTAAATAATAAAACATCTGAATGCATTGTGAATATAGGTACCAAAATTTTGTCTTATGATACCCTGATCTACCGCTATATGAAGAAGTAATGTTGTGTAGCTGATAGAAATTTCATCACAGAGTCATTGAAAATTCCGAAACACTGGTTAAAAATTTACTTTCATGGGAAATTAATTAGGCTCATGTATTTGGAGTTACTTTCTCGACGTTACTGTTGTTTATAGAAACAACATTTATAGTGCGACGTAAGTATATCGAAGTTAGTTTCTTCTGTTTAAATTCATATTCTCTGGCTTACGTTAATTCAGTCAGTGAAGTGATAAAAAGTGAAAAGAGTAAAGTTGTTTTCGTGTCTAATTACTTCCCACACCATACAGACCGGGATATCTCAGCGACGGGCTAAACCGCCGGGTTTCGATTCCCCTCAGGGCACGAAATTTTCTGTACTACTCAGCGTCCATACCGGATCTGAGCCCCCCCCCCAGCCCCCTATCAAGTTGGTACCGGGAGCTCCTTCCTCGGGGGTATAGCTGCCAAGACGTGAAGCTGATCACTCATCTCCATCTAATGCCAAGGTCAAGGATGGTGGATCTGTACCTCCACTCCAATAGAGATTTATGACGTGGTACTCAATTAAGTACAGGGACGACTTTACCGTAAAAATGCATGGAGAGTGGAGGTATAACTCCACGCATTCTGAGTCTCGGCACTTGGTGGAAGTGAGTGGTCAGCTTTACAGCACGGCCTGTTTACTCCCGCGTAACCATGGCGTAAGAGGCTCCCTGATCCCCATACGTGACCTGGCCATTGGAGAGAGCGACTTGAATTTCAAGGCCTGCTGTCATGCTAATGAGAGCTCGGTATCGATTAATGCACGCTTTTCTGTCGAGTTATTATTCTCTTTAAAGTTGAAGTTTTGCAGAAAATTGTAATTATTTCTGAACGGCTCCTATGTACAGTGTTTTGTACCAGTATATTCTTATTGATCATTGATACATTCAAATGTGAGTCTGTGCCATATTTCAATATTAGATCGTTCACCTCCGTTAGAGAGCTCATAGCATATACATGGTGTGGGAGCAGCACTAGATTTCTCCTGCGGATGCATATGTCATATACGCGTGTAGTACTGTCCAAAGTTTCTAAGTGGTAAGAGCCATTCACAGGCCAGTGTTGGACCTGTTATCCTGCTTTGGACTTTGAACGCCGAATGATACTGTGTTGCCAAAGGTTCTAAGAATTTCTCTCGACACGTTTTCCGAAATTATTCCTTGCACGATTATGAAATATAGTTTCTGTTCCTTTTTTATACGTCGGTTGTCAGCCAGAAATTTTCCATTGTCGCATTCAAGTTTAAATAATATTCTGATGGGTAAATTTTGTTTTATTTATGGTTTGTTTAACGACGCTGCCAGTAGTTCAGACTCTATGGCGTCGAGTGGTAAGCTGATAAATGACAGTAAGTCGGAAGAGAGATGGAAGGGATTTGTACTACCGTGGCATTGCCCTGGAAAGACTGAGGGAAACAACGAAAACACCTCAATCGGTGTAGGGTCGAAATTCGAGCTGAACATGTTCCAAGAAGAAACTTAAGCGTTACTGCTAGAGACAACTTGTCAGTCAGTACATATTATAAACGTATAACAAGAAGTTCTGGGAAGAATTAATCGCCTTACGTTCTCTTCACTATAAATTATTTCATATGGTAGTTTCAGAGGCCGTATTGTTGATGCCACTGGTGAGAGCGGTTTAGTAAGTACACCGTTGAGATGCCATCAGATATCTTGATGTACGTACCAAGTTTCATGACAATCGGTTCATGCATTCAGACAATACTAAGGATATTACCCCAACAATTTGAGAGGCTGCCGTGTTGGTATTACCGATTGGAGGGATTTATAATAATGTACGCCATTTAGGTGGCCTCAGGAGGCATGTCATACGTATATACCAAGTTTCATGGCGACTGGTACAGGCATTGAAGCAACATTAATGACTTACCTCAGTTGAGAGATTCAATGTTGGTGTTAGTGATGGGAGGAGTTTATGAAATGCGCCGTTACATGGGTTCAGGTGACACGATATTTCATAATGATTGGTCCAGGCATTCAGAAACACACATACAGACGCACAAAAAGCAAGGCGATCACGTAACCTTCTATTTTTTCAAATTAAAGAAAGTAGACTGAAAAGGAAAGTTCTATCACTGGACGTATAAATGCAGATTTATGTATGATGGTGCGAAGAAGAAATAGTGTAATGGTAGCTAAATTTGTCAGCATCTGGTTTCTCATGTCGCTTAGTGACCGTATCTGAGAGATGTACCGTGGAACGACAGTGACCCATGTTTCATTCGACCTCATTCTGCAGTTTTTGCCGCGTCCAGGTTCACGCTCTGAAGCAGCCCTGTCTTTATATATGTTACGCGGTCATTGTGTTGGAAATAACTATAAAATAGCTTGGGATTTGAGGCTTTCACGGCTGTGGCTATGAAGAAAGCAGTCTTCTGGGATTTGGCACCGTGTATATGTGGTGTTAACCGACGTCTGCTTTTACCGGTTCTCACGGTCTCTTCGCTTACAGATTTCTTATATTTTTTCTTCTACCCTGAAGATGGAGGCGATACGTTCCTCTGAAACGTCGGTTAACACCACATATACACGGTGCCAAATCCCAGAAGACTGCTTTCTTCAACTATAAAATAACTTGGAATTTCAGATTACAGACTTGTCTTGTCACAAGCAAATGAGTAATTGTAATTGTAATAGCATATCTAGGATTTAACTTAAGGGAGTCTTCTGGAAAAGAAAGTTTGATGTGGTTCATTTTGCGGATACACTTTTTACGTTAAATTAAGATGTGAAGTCACCGTCTGAGTATGACCAATTTATTTTTAATGCTAATTAAATACTGTTGAAACCTTGATATGTTTCGATCACGGTTGACAGTCTGTATGGATGACACCAGATATTAAAGGAAACTTTACAATTTATATGTATGAGTACTTACGTACTCATGGAACTGAGCCCTTCTGGATGAGCCGCCAATTCTGCGGCTACTCAAGAATTTCCCAGCATTTTATGGAACCAGAAGGTTCATTACCGTGTTCACAAGAGCCCTCCACTGGTCCCTATCCTAAGCCAGATCTATCCAATCCATAACATCACATCCTATCTCTCTAAGATCCATTCTAGTATTGTCCACCCACCTACGCCTTGGTCTTCCCTGTGGTCTCCTTCCTTCTGGCTTTCCCACCAATATCCTTTACGCATTCCTCATCTCCCCCATTCGTGCTACATGACCTGCCCACCTCATCCTCCTTGACTTGATCATTCTAATTATACTTGGAGGAGAGTACAAGTTATGAAGCTCCTCATTGTGCAGTTTTCTCCAACCTCCTGTCACTTCATCTCTCTTCGGTCCAAATGTTCTCCTCAGCACCGGCGTTTATCCAAAGAATCCGTCCAGGCCCGAGGCTTTGTGTTCATTTTCGTAACAATGATTTTTATATGTATGAGTAAAATATTTAAATTTTGAAGTAATGCAACTTTTTAATAAAAGGTTAAAACTGCAATACAAGGCTCTAATCGTGAGAGCTGTGAGGATTGCAGGAAGTCAGAACCATTGAAGGCGCGGTAGCAGCATGGATCAGCAACTACCACCTGAGCCAAAACAATTGTTTCAGTTCAGTTGAGCCCTACACAAGTACGCTACTGGCCAATACGTTCTGAACTGACGCTAGAAAGAGGAGGTAGGTCTGTTTTCGTCCCTTCGCCCTTGGCAGTCACTTCATCCCTCACCCCGCATTTGTCAAGATTAGAGTCTCTTTTAATAATGTTATATTAAAATTCATTGATGTGAAACTGTGTTAAATGCAACTTTCTTGGCAATTGGTGCGACGTACTACTGTATATTGTGTATTTCTGCTCTATGCTCACTTTTTAGGGTGTCAGTACGGTGACGTTGCTCGGCATCGCTCCATGACTCTTGAGAGATGTAGTTATTTGTATTACACAGAATCACAGAAACCGCCAAAAACACGTTTAACCCATTCATCAAGAGATTACTTAATTTCACACCAAATTATAAAAGAACGAACTTTTCTTTAGTGCAGTCAAAAACATACCCGATGTGGAGGAGGGTGAGATTAACCTTCAGAACCAACTCTAAATATGACTGATGTTTAATTAATTTGTCACTCCCTCTCTGATACTTCACATTGTCCTCTAAAGGACATTTGTGATTACACCAGCTCTAGCATCGGAAGTGTGTAATGTGTTAGAAGGATTAATAGGTCCACTGATTGCCTCCCCGCCGACTTCAGCATTTTCAATGGAACTCATATGATGAATAGGGGGGTCCTTTGTTGGTTTCACTTCAGAGCAATCTCCGGTCATGGAAAGTATAACGGACGGTTCACTGCTTCGTGCCAAATGTTCTGCCGTTGGCAAGTCAGATTCCCCTGTGAGCATGTAACAGTTCAAAGATTATCTTCTGTGGTGTGACGCCATGTAGCCTGGTAAATGTTTACCGACTTTTCGGAAGAATTTACTGCTTCCATATTTAAGAGTCGAGAAGCAGGCGAAGCGAGCAGAATACATGTGCTTCTTGCGTCCTGAAACGTCGCTACACGGCGTCACATCCCATAAGACACTATTATTTTTAGCCACCGTCGTGAGAACCTCAAATCTCACAAGTAACACTCACTTCTCACTGCTTTTCTTCTAACTATAATTTCGGAAAATGTATTGTCTGATTTGTGCTCTAATACGTCATAGACTGTAACGGCTGGTTCGCTTGACAGTGACTTTTGATCTTTTTTTCAGTTATGTTAAATGCAGAACAGTTCTGAAGTTTATGCTCGCAATGTCACCGTTCTTGTATTAGGATCCTTTCTTTCCAACATACGAGTTTGAGTTCTCTGACTTTTTCATTTAACTGTTTTTTTCGTTTTGGCTTATTTATTATTTTGAATTTTTTGTAGTCAAAGATAAATTTAATTTTGTGCATATTTTATCGAATATCAAAATATGCCTTTTTATTTCCAAGCAATTGTTTCTCTGCACCCAAAAGGGTTTCATATCCGGCGACTTTACCTTACGTTTCTCCGAAACGTCGGCGAACTTCTGCCGGATTATGTAGCTTTATATTCCAGAATGTAGTGCACTTCTAATTGGATACAGTTTCTAGAACAGCACATCAGTGGGAGTATTACGCAGTATAAACATGCAAGATGTTGCAACTGGGTAGTGCATTATAAATTATGCCGATTGCTTTTAATCTCAGACACGATACTATGAAATTAAGTGGCAGGCGATGTTTGGTATCTCTTCCAACTACAGCACGTCGCCTGGGTAACTGGACTTTATTCAAGTGGAATGTAGTTAAGGGCCTAGCCATAATGACAGTGCAGTTTCATAGACCGAGCAATCTGTGAGCCGATCTTTTCCACTTACCATTACATTGTCTGGCCTTCATCTTCCATGGACTTTGAATCACTTCAGAACTTTTATTCTTGCAATCTAATTCCATGCTTTCTGAGCATCTCCAGGACTAATCGAAACTTCTTGTCGGATTTTGTAAAAAGTTCCTGTTCCCCGTCCTCTTTAATAGGCCTGCTGTTGCAGTCAGCACGCGCACAAGAAAAGCACATAGACCGGAATAGAACAAGACACAACTTGGTTTCTTAATTGGGTTGGAAGTAATTAACGTAACACCGAGAATTATTCTTCGGCTCAAGTGCTCATTACATTGCACACATATAATTTGATAACTGAAATGGATAGAACGAGATAATTCATCGTGTGGACTTCCTAGTTGTGCAGTCATGGTAATTTAACGAACAGAACTTCTGGAACTCAAATAAGACACAGAAAATAGTAATGCAAATGGCATAATAGTCGTACCAGGATTTTCCTTTAGAATGGAGATCGGCGTGTTCCTCCGAGAGCGATTTGCGGGATAATATAAACATGTAACATTTATTTATTCCATTTAATTTGTGGTTTAGGCTAGTTCTGATAACAGCTTCTCAAACCATTTATGTCGCTTTGGATTTTCAGGTTGACATACTGCGTTAAATCCTGTGTTTGATGTAAGTGGCTGAAAACTTAAGGACTTTATATCCATATAAAAGTTATTGGATGGCGTGGAATGAGATTGGAAGCAGATTATGTACGATGTATTGAAAGGATATCGTAAAATGCCTTAAGATATTGTTGACCTTGCAAGTGCATTGTAAATTCGTGTCTAAGCTTATAGAATACGAATTACTTACAGAGCCAGTATTATGTCACAGTAGTGAGTCGCGTAGAATAAGAGAAACTGAAGAGAGGTTGCTGAAATAAACAGAAATGGGTTTCACGAGGGCTGCAGACCGTAATAGAAATGGAGGAACTGTGAAACAACTACACATTCCAAAAATATCCGAATTACAGAGCAACACGGGAGAAATTGAAAGGAACGCGTCAACTGAATGATCTCTCGCAGGATTCGAAAAAGAAGTTTGGGAAAACCTCTAAAATGATGGAATGATTCTTTTTTTGCTAATATTCATAACAGGTCTCAGGACGCCTAATGCTGGAAATGAGGGTGAAAGGAAAGGGAGGTCTGTTCTGCTTCGGCATTCATGTGAAAGTGCTGAGGAAAACCATAATACACCCTGAATAAGGATAGTCGATGCAGAGGCATGGATTCGAACCGTGTACCGTGTCTGACCTCTATTTCTTTAGTTCTATATTTACATATGTACTTTTTATAAATTGTTTATTTAACGATGTCGAGTCGTCAGGATTGGCAGAATCATAGAAGAATGCAAATTATGCGAGGCAGTGTTGTTGTTGTTGTTTGGGTTTTTTTTTTCTTCCCAGAATTAACAGTATCGGCAGTGCTTTAGACAAAATCACAACTCAGGGGTCAGGGGTACCGTAAACCTTACTATACCATAGAAATTCGATTGGTTGTCATATTTGAATCGCTGCGAGGCAGTGTGAAAACTGTGTGTGTGTGTGTGTGTGTGTGTGTGTAATTATCTTCGCAACTACTCGTACAACGAGGGTGTCCCTGCGCCTAACGATACACATGTCCAGTGTATATTTCGCGTTTCAACGGTACGTGATAAAGCGACAAGAATTTCCAGGCGTCTGATTTATTATCGGTGTCTTAACGACCGACACCTGTCCACTTTCATAGCAGACTACATTTAAACGATCTCTGTTGACGCGTTATAACTTTATCTTCTTCAGCATTTGGAAGGTTAAGGCCCGCTGCTGACATTAATATCGGCAAACAAGTTGCTCGGGATACTTGTATTTGTATACGCGGGTATACTAGCAGTTGAGTGACATCACCGTAGGTGGGAAGGTAGGGTCATGAAAACTTTGGTCTGGACTAAAATGCTGCGCATTTATGCTCCAGCCGTCCATGTTGTTTCTGTCCTGGAAATGCCCAGTCTCTGTCGGGGTTCTTACAAAGTAAATCTCGTGTCCATTAGAAGGAACGTAGGCTTTCGTGAGTTCTGCCTGGATCTCCTTCTTGTTTTTACGGTTTCCTGTCTGTTACATGCTACAAACTTCTTACTCACAGAAGAGAACAATTTTTATATTTAGTTCCTCTGTCCATTGAACCAAAAACCAAAACGCCGGCACGTAAGGAGACACTCGCTGTCTGTACATTTCATGACACCGGATTATCGGAAATCTAACACTGCTGGATTATATGATCCCAGTGCTGAAGTAGTTGTCTTAGTTTTGATCATGCGCAGACCGCAAGAAGGTTGTCTTGATGGCAAGCGCGTGAAATCGCCACCGGTTCCTCGACCCGTGTACGAGGCGTAAAAAAAGAAGGATGTTATGTCGGGTTTGTCTATCTGTATGTCCCACTAAGCTGTGCAGTTTTCTGTCTTCCCCTTAACATTCTTCTGATGTCGAACAGTTAAGGAAATACAAAGAACAATGACTTAAAATGTTATGCCGACTGGAATCTTCAGCGTGATTAAGTTTTGAAGCAGGGTACAAGTAAAGAGTTCCGAGGACGATATATTAAACTTGGGATTACCGAGTTTCTGGGCTTTGTCCATCGTCTATTATTCCACACGCAGTACTTCGGGAAACTGAAGTGGTTTCCGTCATTAGGTGAAAACGTAAGGAGAACTTAACGCAGTTAGGTCCCTTGGAAAGAACTAATCTCAACCGTGGAGCACCCTCTGAAACGCTGGTAACTATTTGACTACGCGGTATCGCATTCACCGCCATGGGGAATTCAGATCTGATTCAGTAACTCAGATTACATAGAACAGACATCACCGAAGTTTGGAGATAAAGGACATGGCTTTCCCGTGAACTGTCTTCCAATGCAATCTGAAGAATTCCATGATTATAAGTGAAGTATACAATAGAATTCCGTTTATGCGGGATGGAAAATGAATTTCCCTAGATAATCGGAAATCCCGGATGGTCAACAAAAGGAATATATAACTTGTGAATTGGGATCTGTAAAACGACACATACATTTGTAAGGGCAGGAATATGAATGTGGTTTCTGAGAAGCACGTATCCTGTTTCTACACATTAAAAAGAAAAACCATATAAAGGAGACCTTCTCTAGTTTTAAAGGACACATTCGAACACGAAATGAGACTCTCTTCGTTTTGTAGTTGTTCCGTTTTGAAAAGCAATTTCATATAAATTTTATCTTGACATTGGACACACTGGTCCCTTTTCTGAACAAAGCCTTCGGATGATCGCCCCCCCCCCTCCCCCGCGGTAATCTGGAGTCTACTGTATGTGATTGCCAGAAAATGAGCAGAGGATGTGTGAAGGTACATAGTATGCCATTCATTGAAAGTAATACAAAAAAATATAACTGCTTCTTTTAGCATGGAGGACTAGCCAGCTTCAAGACCCGACTGCTTTGCCCCCAGAAGAAGCCCCGAGGTACATACTGGTTAGAAAGCTGAGTGGCCCAAAAACCGGTCTGAACGCAGTGGCTGAGAGGAACGTCTCTACCGAAACTCGAAGTCAGTCAGATCCCGTTCGATGGTAAATAACTCCTGCATTTGGTACAGCGTCGTAAGATTGCTTTATCCTATGTTGTAGGGCCTGTTCAGGGTTGATCCAGCCAGATCGACTAATCTAGAGAAGGCGGAAATAAGGGTCGCTGTACCGTCGCCACGGAATAAGGTCCCGTGGCTGGTGGGGATGACGGCGAAGGCTGTCGTGTGGCTATGTTTGCCAGTGTCCCTGTGTGCAGGTGGGCAGACGAGTGGAGGAGAATACCGGAAAGTGCGGCGGAGGTGGAAGAGTGACACTATGAATGAGATGTGGCACGGAAACGACCAATGACACTTCTTTCCGTGGCCTCAGTGTAGGAAGTAATGGAAGCGCCGCACTAGGCTTTGTATGTGAATCGCATCGTGTTTGGTGCTGCATGAACCATTAGGCCCTCTGAATACATGCCTCTCCTTTGAGTCTTCGCTGCCATGTCGGATTCACCCATCACATTTTGCGTGCGTGAAGTGGAAATCCGGTACTGCGGATGTGGTTCTTGTTTTGTAAATCATTTTGTGTTATCGGCACGCCGTTGTTTGTCAAACTGGTGAGGTTCGAATGCGCCACAAAGTCCAAATGTTAATAACATTTTTTACTTTCTAATTACTAGTGAACTTTTCAACAAAATATACATTTCAGCCGTTTGATAGGTAAGAATCTAGTTAATACGATGTAAAAGTTTGTGACGATGGTACAGTAAAGCAAATATTTTGTTTCTGAACATTATGTACCGTTTTTTTTGGTCTAAAACACCTGTTTTAAAAATTTAAATAAAAACAGGACGATGGTTAATGTCCAGAAACATAATACTTTTAAGAATCCAGTTAATTGTTGCAGATATATTGCCGCTACAGTGATGTCCCTATGTCACATCTGAGGGCATGCATTTTTTGTAGTTTCTTGTTGTTTTCCTCGCTTCTTTCAGGCGACAGTCACGATTAATCTCAATTTTCTTTAGCTCTCGACATTAAGAATTCTTCGCGTCGCCGTAAATTAATTATTTAGCTGTAGAAGTCAGGTTTCAGTTTAGTGTAGGTCATTTTATGTGATACATTGTTGCACAGTAGAGCCTGCATGTCCTATGTATTTATGTACCTTTGATTCAAGTTTATGTACGAGAATGCCAAGAGTATATCATTATTAAACAACACAATTTCTAGTGTTCTTTCTTTTGTTTGTTTTTGTTTCTCTTCCTTCATAGTCCAATGAAGCATTGCTTAGACCTACACATGTGTAGGCAGTGCGGCTTAATTTGTCGAGGTTTATCAACTACAGAAGCCGAGATAGGCTACGGGCTGGACGGCCGGGGTTGTTCCCGGCAAGGAGTAAGAGATTTTTCTCTTCTCCACAGCGTACATACCCATTCTGCAGCCCACCCATCCTCCTATCCAATGGGAACCGGGGGCTCTTTCCTCGGGGGAAAGCGCAAGGGCGTGAAGCTGACCCCTCACACCATCTTTTGCCGAGGTCAAGAATGGTAGAGCTGAAACTCCGCTCATCCTCACGTCTTCATAATGTGGTGCTTAATTAATGAAGCACATGGACAACTTTACCTTCCCCCCCCCCTTGGCACTAAAGCCCCAGTGGGCCTAGGCCTACCTCCATGAACTTCTCCGTTCACTTCGGTTTTTCTAGATCTTACACATTCGGTAGGACTCCTTGGGCGGGTGATCAGCTCGTCGCAAGGCCTCTACCTGTACACAAACACAGAAAAACGCACACACACAAAGTAAACATCCATGCCCTGAGTGGGATTCGAACCCACGATCCCGATTTCCAAGGGAGCGAAGACAGTACATGCCTTAGACCGCTCGGCTACCGTGACCGGCAACTTTGCCTTTTTTTCCTGTGGGGCTACAGCCCTAATTTGGGCCTAGGCCTACCTCTTACCTTTACCGTTACCAATTATGGCCGTTATCTTTTGAAGCTTAACAGACCGAGTGAATGAGAGAGAATAGAGTTGGCGAGTGGAGAGTAGGGGACACTGTATCATTACGATGAATAAAAATTAGAATATACAAAACTATAATTTTGCCCGTGGTTCTGCATGGGTGTGAAACTTGATCTCTGACATTAAGGGAGGCACATAGACTGAGGGTGTTTGAGAACAGGGTGTTGAGGAGAATATTTCGACCGAAGAGAGATTGAAAAAAGCTGTATAATGACGAGCTTCATAACTTGTACTCTTCTCCAAGTATAATTAGAATGATAAAGTCAAGGAGGATGAGGTGGGCAGGGAATGTAGCACGAATGGGGGAGACGAGAAATGCATATAGGATATTGGTGGGAAAGCCAGGAAGAAAGAAACCACTGGGAAGACAAAGACATAGGTGGGTGAACAATATTAAAATGTATCTTAGAGAACTAGATTGGTGTGATGTGGACTGGAGCTGACTCAGGATAGGGATCAGTGGAAGGCTCTTGTGAACACGGTAATGAACCTTCGGGTTCCATAAAATGCTGTGAAGTTCCTTGAATAACTGCACAATTGGCGGCTTCTCAAGAAGGGCTCAGCCCCATGAGTGAGTGAGTGAGGCCTTGTAGAAAATTTGAACATTTCCAGGCAAGGCCCGCTCGTCCTTCTCATAAAGGTTTTGAAGCATGACGAAAAGAGTACATGGAAGAAAAAATGGATGCGGTAGTGAAAGACACTGCATCCTTTCTATCGGTAGGGGAACTGATGGAAAATTATCGTGTCTGGAGGTTCCGAGGTATTCCCGCTCGTTCATCTGGCTGTAGGTTGAAGAGAAGGGAAGAGGGTAAAACTATGGGAAATGAACGTTTATCGAATCTAAATAATGTTTTGTATTTATTTCGAACCTCACAGGAAACACAGTGTCTCCATTAGAAATTAATGCTATGTAAGGGAAATGTTCGCTGTTTGTTATTGGAAAATTTCGAAACCCGTAAGCTACATTCTGTGCGCAGTACGCAAAGGTTGTGACAGAGCGATGTGCTTCATTGGATTAAGCAGAGATGGTGGTGGGATTGAGGTAAGCCATTGGGAAAAGTAGTCAAGGTAGTTGGTCATTAGGTCAGCATTCAAGCTCAGAATGTCCGGATAATGAACGCAAAATGATATCCGCAACATTGCCTTTGTTGATAGACTTAGGGTGAGACTGGGTAACTGAATTAAGGAAGCTGATTGCGAAGGTGTGAGCTAGCCCAGAACAGGGACCGAGAGCTGAATGTCGACTGCTGAAAGAAGGCTCTGCGTGATCTGAGATAGGCGCGTGACTTTTGGGATGTGATACATGTGTACCGACGTTTGGGACGAACATGCTGTCGCCATTTTTGTGTTGAAGTTTACCGATGTTTCGAGAAAAAAATACTTCTTCGATCTTAGGCTTAGAAGTTTTCCGACGTTGCGGCGGGAGAACGTGCTGCTTGGCCGCTCCATAGCTCAAGCGGTTAGTCGATGGCTTCCCACCGAGGCGGCCCGGGTTCGATCCCGGGTCTAGTTAAGTGGGATTTATGGTGGACAAAGTGGCACTGGGGCGGGCTTTCTCCGAGTACTTCGGTTTTCCCTGCCATTCTTCATTCCACCAAATTCTCCATCATCATAATCACCCTGGGATGGCTACAATAGGCCAATCAGTGGCCGTCGTCCCGAGTGGACCCAGATGGACTCCCCCCACCACTAAGCGTATTAAAAAAAAAGTGATGCTTGCGTCTTCAGATTATCACTCACCAAGGAGCTAAGCACTTCTTGAGAAGCCGTCAATTGTGCAGCTTCTCAAGAACTTTCCAGCATTTTATGGAACCCGAAGGTTCATTACCGTGTTCAGAAGAACCCTCCACTGGCCCCTGTCCTGACCCAGACAAATCTAATCCATACAATCCCATCCCATCTCTCTAAGATTATTTTAATATTGGTCTTCAGATTATAATTTTACCTATGAGGAACATTCTGGCTTTATATTCAATTTTATGCCAAACTACACTGCGTCGCATCCCAGGAGATAGTAATATTATTTGTTTGTTCTTTCGTAACCATTTTTGACAGGCCGTAGGCCTACTGAAACCGTCGTATCCAATGGCCTCTGATATTAGCTTGTATGTTTTATCATTGGAGTATTGGCCTATTCTGACGTCAGAACTGACTATTAAGTTTGACCCCTATTAAAATATGGAATCTGCAGGGGATCACGGATTATAACCATTGTACAGTGTTTGATGATCGTCATTCCGGGATCATTAATGCAAATAATATGGGCGGTGGAAAGGTGAGGCGTCACTAATGCATACATTCGTTTTCATTGGTGGTGGCTAGTGGCGTTGGTGGTCTTCCCTTGAATATACCTACGTATTGTATTTTACGTTACTTCATTCTAAGCTTCAATACGCCTCTGTTCTTTGGAATTGTGTTACGTCTGCTGACGCCAACAGCTGGAACTCGTCCAGCAGAAGTTTGCTGCCCTCTGTTTTAATCGTTTCTTTCCTCAAGTTCATTACAGTTACGCTCTTGCAGCGTAAATTTTATAACATATTTATTTATTCGATACAGCTATCGGCTACCGGCTGAATGACCGAGGAATCAGGATTCGATTCCCAGCATTCGATCTTTCTATTCTCTCTAGCATCCAGATCGGCTCTGGGGCCCACCCACCCTCATATAAAAATGGGTAATGGGGCTCTTTCCTTTGAGCGAAGTGGTCGGGACGTGAAGCTGACCACTGACGTACATCTGGTGCCGAGATCAAGAGTGATGGAGCTACACCTCCACTTCTCTGTACCTCTTAAGGACACCGTGCTTAATTAGACACAGGGGCAACTTTTCCTTTCACCTTTATACAAAAGAAATTAGAAAGAACACGGCATGAGGAGCTGTAATAGGGTTCCAAAAAGAATCTTGAAAACAATAAATTCTGGGAAGAAGTGATGGCCAGCTTTCCTGTATTAACGACAGGGACCGTATAGGAAAACGAAAAAAAGATATGGGATATCGGGACGCTCAGGTTGGTGGAATTTGTTTGACGGGCGGACGTTTCAAGTATGGGTACTGCCATCACAGGAATCGTGCGTGTGCACTGAGTTCAAGCACCACAACGCAGTTAAGCTGGCGTGAACAATGGCGGGTGGGTGCATTGGACGTCATGCCTCTTTGTCGTCCTGCACAGGAATTAACAGTGCCTCACTCGTACGCTTTAAGGATTCGTCTTGGGCACTCTGCGCATATCTGGTTTGGGCGTCTATCACTGGCACCTCATACATTTTCCGGATTTGTGTAAAATATACTTATCTAGGAAACAAAGACAGAAGCTTATGTACGTGTTGATAGCCCGCTTGCATGAACGGCGTCATGTCTTATTCCGGAGGCATTCGATTCGAGTCTTGATTGGAACGTCTGTTATCCCTACCTATCTTTATGCGTCGTGATTTTCTTTTGTGCCTCCAGTCAGATACGGGGAATTATATTGAAAGGGGTGTATTTATATTTTATAGTTTGTTTAACGATTCTGTCAGCTCAGTGGCGTCGAAGTGCAGAGTGACTAGAGCGAACAGTGGACTGGAAAGAATGCTGAAAGAAGCGGGTGTGGACTAATTTGAGGCACTTTCCCGGCCTTGGCTGGAGAGACTTAGGAAATCAACGAAAAATCTCGATCAGATTAGCCTTTTCCGACCTAGATTCGAAACGGATGCCTCCTCAGTACAAGTCAGAAGATTTACAGTTTCGGTTAAATGGCTCTTGAAGTAAGCCACTATAGTTTTCCCTTTATTGGGACATCGCATTCGGTTTAGCAACTGGCTACGGGCTGGACGAACGAGGGGTCGGAGTTCTAATCCCGGTAGGGTCAAACATTTTTTCTTCTCCACGTCGTCCAATCCAGCTTTGGGGCCCACCCAGTCCCCTATCAAATGGATACCGGGGGCTCTTTCGCCGGGGTAAAGCGGCCGGGGCGTCAAGCTTACCACTCACCTCCAATTAATGCAGAGGTGAAGAAAATGCGAACCTATACATCCACTCTCCAATGCGTCTTGATGGCGTAGTGTTTAATTAGCTAAGCACAGGGACAACTTTACCTTTTTTACCTTTACCTGTAACATTTACTATGTAAAATCATATATTATAATTAGACGTTAAGTACCCGTGGCACATGTTGGCACACTGCCGTTAAGTAACATTGCCATATCAGAACCCCGCTCATATCGGAGACCATCGGCCTGTGAAGATGTCATTTTCATGACAGAAATGAAGGCACTTCCAATTGTTAAACTGGTTAAACTGCGTATATTGATGTAGCATCATCCTGGCCTGATGACACAAAGTCCGCTCTCAATGGACCACCGCTTCAATACTGGGCATTTCAAGTCAGTGTTATAGTGGGACGTAAATACGTAGCTATATATGGTCATATACTCGTACTTAGTTATACATATGCATCGGATGCAGTATTTCTGAGAACTCTCAAAACTCATTGACGGCCAAAGTATGATTGCACACTTTGAATAAACGATTTCACTAGCACATGGATAATATTAAATAGGTAGATTAGGTTACACACACTTTCCATCATATTCGACATCGGACATTATTGGTTTTCTCATCATTTGTGGCACGAAGTTAATCTAAATAATATTTAAGTATTCATTTCCTACAAGATAGAAAAGAGACTACCTCCATTATGAAGGCCAGCTGCTAATTATGCGTAAGGAAATAATGGTACGGTTTGAGGTTCTCCCTGCTTTTGTTGTGAAGGGATATAGCGTCAGACGACGTTTCGGAGGAACATGCTTGCTACATGCTTCACACCGATTCCTTGCTAGTGTTATTCTTCGACTCTGAAGATGGAAGCGACACAGACAGCAGTGTGATCTCATAAACCTTGTTTATTTGTTTAAAGCAGGAACGTAGGTTAAAAAGAAAGGAGAGAGAAGTCTCGTAAGACTCTTGAAACAAAAGTAGGATCCGTAATGTATCTGACAGGACAAAATACTGGACGCAGTGATGAAGATGCAGCGATTGTGTTTACGTGGGAAGTTCTTATGCTACATCTCAACATCTATGTGCTAGGCTTATCTCGTCGTTGTTAAAGAGTTTTATGTAACCGAATGTTGGAAACACTCGCACTTGCTCAGTATAACCGCAGCTTTAGGTTTCTGGGTGTATGTACGACGCACGAATTGTGTTCTGTCGTTTAGTTCACACGTGCACGTTTTAAATGGTTCTTGTTATGTATTCTGTAAATCATGTCGTAGGCCCCGCCATAGCTCAAGCGGTTAGTCGCTGGCTTCCCATCGCGGCAGCCCGGGTTCGATCCCGGGTCTGGTCAAGTGGGATTTGTGGTGGACAAAGTGTCGCTGGGGCAGGTTTTCTCCGAGTACTTCAGTTTTCCCTGCCAATCTTCATTCCACCAATTGCTCCACAATCACCCTCACCTATCATCTGGGGTTGGTACAATAGGCCAGAAGTGGCCGAAGTGTAAGGGACTTAGTCCCACCCCACTAACAATAAAAAAAATCATGTCGTAAGGGCCGTGCCATAGTTCAGGCGGTTAGTCGCCGGCGTTCCGGGTTCGAGCCCCGGTCAGATCATCTGAGATTTGTGGTGGACAAAGTTGCACTGGGCAGGCTTCCTCCGAGTACTTCTGTTTCTCCTGCCAATTCGCATTTCACCAACAATCATCGTCTGTCGTTTGGGGCTGGTAGAATAGGTCAGAGTTTTCGCAAAACCAAGTGGACTCAGTCTCACCACATGACAAAAATAAATAAACCTATTGTTCTAATGACCGAGAATTGCCGTCTGCAGAGCCTAACTTACAGTTAACTAAACATGTTGTTTTGTCGTAACGGAATTTGAAAAGGAGATATGTACTTGTCCCATATTCGTTACCATGTTTCTTAGCCATACCGGTTATTGCGAATCCCAGTAAATAAATGAGGCGATATTTCCTGGCGCACCTGCAGGAGCGCCGTCACCTGACGCCTCCGAGCGATGTAGAAGTACGACCTTGTAAGTGACGTCATACCAGTTTTCCCACTCGGCGCTGCAATGTTTTATATATAGGTAGGTGTACGGCAGTGGCTTTGAGCTGGAATTGCATTTTCAAAGACAAGGCAAACCAGTTCTTTTACTGGATGAGTAAGGTTAGAAACTGGATTTGAGAAGCAGCATCAGTGGGCTATTTAAGGGCAGTGACATCGTGGCTGGTTGAATTGGTGTTTGTTTATAAACGCCTTCTAATTTGCATTGGTTATGTGGCGACAGATGAGAATTGTCAGGGTGATTAATAATGATGGACTGCTGAGGAAGCTGCCATCTTTTGCTGTTTGAAGTACTGTCTCAGTATTTAAGTAAAGAAACTGAAGGAAAGAGACATAGGATAACTGCTCGCTGAACCCAGATTCCAACAGGGTATTCCTTATAATACACGAAACATCCGACGTCGTTATGACCATGGGATAGACAGGGACCTGAACCAACTTGCGGCATCTCAATTGCAGTTGCCAAGAAAGCGGTCAGGGACTGGAAGAACATAAATCATGTAAAAAAAACATTGGGAANAAAAAAAAAAAAAAAAGACTGCGTAGCCATAATTGGACTCAAACAGGCCAGGGCTCTCTGCCAGAAGAGCGAAGGATTTGTTAAAGCTAAACAGAGACCAATTAAGATGGGTGAGAGGACCATTTACAGGACAATGTCACCTTAAAGGACACCTTTTCAAACTGGGATTGACAGATGATCCCCTAGAAGAGGTTGAATCAGCCACACATATCCTATGTGAATGTGAGGCCATAGCTTATTTCAGATTTCTTCACCTGGGCCGGTGCTTCTTGGAACCAAGTGACTATTATGACCTCCCCATAAATAGGGTCCTACATTCCTACATTTCATTCGAAGTGTGAAGTAAGTAAAGTAAACATGTCCCTGTAACAGGCCGTGGAGGCCCATAGGGTTGTGAGACGTTGAGGTTCCCACATTTTCTAGACAATCGGCTCAAAGATGGCGGTAAGGTTGTCAGCCTTACGCTCCGGCCGCCCTTTATCCCCAATAATATTCCAAGAATATTCCTAGTACTCATTTCTGTTAGAGGCTGAGTTGAACCCAGGGCCCTAGTGCTGCTGGAAGGATTAGGTAATTGAAAAAATCCACCTCATTGGGATTCGAACACGCGACCTTCTGGCTTGTAGCATAGTGCCTCAACCAACTACGCTACCGCGCCGAAGTGTAGGATTGATAAAGGGTTAATCAAAAGTGGAAGCACAATAGATCAGTGATGGTCGCGGTACAAGGGCCAAATTGCTATGGCGCACCCTTATATATATACACATACATCATGGGATAGAGAGAGTGGGCTCTCATATCAAGTATGAATTAAGATGACTGAATTCCCACGACAGCCCAACTGTGGGCCTATGTCCAAAGTATCGAGACTTAAGTGGACTTAGCCAGAGTCTAAAGGGCTCGTCCTTACTGTCGAGGACGTATAAGGTGCCTGGATTTCCAAGAGATAACCGACACGTGGGCATCACTTAAGAACTGGGTTTCATCACTGTCTAAAAACTCATGGTTTTGCCCAGTCCTTATGACAGTCCACTCAAATTACAGCTGTTCACAGTTCCTTGACCCCTCTAACCCCTGAGTGACGTACCGTGAGAGGACAGCGTCCGTCTTCTCAACAGGCCTGAATGTCATTCGGACGCCAAGTTTGTCCTCGAGCCCGAGAGTGCAACTTCCCGCACATCAGTTGTAAAGATTATAACTGCTGGGTATGGTCCTCTTGAACTAGGCAATGCAATTCTTTCTAGTACAAATACATTTTTATGACCATGGTCCTACCGCCATAAATAGACAACAGTAATCTCGCCTGTGAAGTGGAGCGCATCTCGTATTGGGAGGTTAGAATTAAATTTGAAGAGGCTCTGCGTTTCGCATCGCACCATACGCTTGTCAGGAGGAAAACATATTGGTACAGTCTGTTAAATCACAATAGTCGCTCTGCAGGTCCAGGTCCCACTTTTTATAGGATCTTACGGTTAATTTTCCTTGTTCACGTGGTTCGCCTTTGGCCTATGTCCTGAACTAAGTCTAATTCAGTTTCATCCTCCCATCCATGCCTTAGTCACTCAAAATGACTTCTTCCATTTAGACTTCCAAATGAAATTCTGCGTGCATTTCTTAACTCTCATATTACATTCCCCGCCCATCTCATCCTTATTTCTGTTTCATCACATTGACATTAATTCTTATTATTCATATCTTCTGAATGCCTGAAATATAATTTAAAATGACTGTGAAATACTCGTAGATCCTTCTTGAGAAATTAGCAGCCGCCTACCTGGTAAATAACATTTTATGGAATTCTAAGCTTTATTGCCTTGTTCACATCAGCTCCCACTGACCTATATCCGGAGCCAGTTTAATGCAATCAACACACTCGAATCCTATTCCTTTATGATCCGTCATAGTATTATACTGAGGGCCTCGAGTTATCTTTTCCCTTCAGGTTTCCCGACCAAATCTTTGAATGCATGATGCAGTTTTCTCATTCTGCTACATGTCTCGCCCATCTTATCTTCGTCGATTTGATCGTTTGGTCCTGTTTGGTCAGGAGTGCAAATTATGAGTGAGCGTGTAGCAGTTATTTACAGACTGCAAAAGAGCCAGTGTTTCAATTGAGAAGAAAGTATTTTACAGCATTCTCAGTCACTTTGGCATAGCCACTAAACTAGTTAGGCCAATTAATAAGTGTTTAAGTGGAGCCTGTTGTGAAGCCCATATAGGCAAACATTTGTTTCACTCAGAAGGCCGAAGACAAAGAGGTGCTTCATCCTTACTGCCTTAGTCATTGCCTTATATTATTTCTTTCTGGTTTCTTGCTTCTCATATTCTTCGACCCTGAAGATAGAGGCCGTACGTTGCCCCGAAACGTCTTGGACTTCTACTGTACTTCACGGCGTTACATGCCAGATGCTAATACTCTTCGTAGACAAAGGGGAACATTTGAGAACAGCTGGCTGAGGAGGGTGTTTGGATCAAAGAAGGGGTTGCTTCCGCAAATTGTATGAAGAGATTCATACAATTTGTTCCCATCGTCAGATGTTATTTGGATGACCAAATCAGTGAGATTAGATGGTGAGGCATGTAGCACGCATGGGAGAGATGAACGATGCGTAAAACATTTCGTTGAAAGACCGGGAAGAAAGAAACTACGTACTTAGAATATGTAGGCGTCATTCGTGGATTGGCTTACTTTGGTTCAGTTAGTGAACTCTTGTAAACATGAATGAGTCTTCGGGTCCACCAAATCCGGACATTTTCTTGAGTAGCTGAACGCATTTCTTTCTCTCTCTCATCTCGCTCCCACTTTGGAGCACAGGGCTGACTTCTCAGTTTCATGAACATTGTTACAGACGGTAGGACTCCTTGGACGGGTGATCAGCTCGTCACAGGGTCTCTACTTAAACACAGGGCAACACAGACACAGAATAAACACATACACACGCCAAGTATCCATGCCTTGTGTGGGATTCGAACCCACGATCCCCGCTTCCGAACGCATTAGACCGCGCAGCTACTGTGACAAGCTGAACAAATTTTAGCATAGAGATATTGGGTTTTCGGACTTTATCCATCGTCCTGGTTTTTAAGATAACTAAGAAAAACACGACGTTTCGGAAACTGGATCTGTTTCCGACTTCAGGTGAAGTGGACCCAGTGTCTGAGGCTAGCTCTTTCTAAGGGACCCAACAGAATAGGTGTTTTCCCTCACCTGAGGACGGAAACAGATCGAGTTTCCGAAACGTCGTGTTTTTCTTAGTTATCTTAAAAACCAGGACGATGGATAAAGTCCGAAAACCCAATATCTCTGTGTGTTATACACCATCGTCAGAATCCTATAGTAAATTTTAGCATCTCAATTTTTTTTCTGCTCCATGGAGTTGGTTACGAATTACGAGCATGAAGCCAGGTGAGAAGAAGAAGAAGAAGAAGAAGAGACCCGTCAAGGATAGATTATCTGCGCTGCTCGACGTTGTATCCGAAACCACAAGTTTCAATTCAAGGTCGCCTTTATTCTTTGACGTTCTGTGTTATCACATCTTGCAGCTGCAAGGGTCGAAGAAAACCTACATTTCATTACAAGCGCCATAATTGATTAACGGCCTTGAAAGGAAGAAAACAAGCTTGGCTGAATGCATATACGTAGGCTACAACTTTTGACCTGTGCATAAATTTACAGGGTGGTCTAGAACAGATTTCAATAGACATAATTCCACATGTGAATACACATGAATTGTTGAATTAATTTACATTGTTAACCTACTGACACTTATGTATTAGCAATTCGTGTTATGTGACAGCTTTCGAATAGTCCGTAAGGATTATGTTTCGTTCCTGTTAAGCAGAGAGGTCGGGACACCTTCCACTGAAGAGTTTCTGGAGATATGGAACACACACTAAAGTCACAGATTTGTGGTGTGGAAATTTAAATTTTAATCTCAATTGTTCTACTAGGAAGAAGTAGGAGTGGATGGTGCAGCACTGTTAAGATGAACCTTGGAAGAAATAAGGAGCCGGAATGGCTCAGTCGATATAGCGACGGCCTGGGTGGCCGAGGGATCGGATTTCGAGTCCAGGTAGGGTCAAGAATTTTCTCCGCGTCGTCCAGACCGACTCTGGGGTCCACTCAACCTCCTATTTAATGGGTACCGGAGGCGTTCTCCCCGGGGTTAAAGTGGCAGATGCGTGAAGCTGACCACTCACGTCCAGCTACTGCCCAGGTCAAGAAAATCTGGTTCTATACATTCACTCCCCCACACGACTTCATGGCGTAGTGCTTAATTAGTTAATCACAGGGACTATTTACCTTTACCGCGGTTAAAATGCAAGAAACTATACCTCAACTCTCCAAAGTCATGACCTGGTGCTTAGTTATCTAAGCATAGGAACAGCGTCACCTTGTACTTTTACTGTAAAAAAATGGGGCGTGAGGCTGGTACCTGGATAGGAAGCAGTGTCGGGCTCTTGTGAACAGGGCAAAAACTTCGGGCTCCATAAAATTTATACACTTTTATTTTGGCTTGTTTAGCACTAGAAGTTGCAGGTATAATTCCTAAAGTGCAAAGCCGTAATTTTAGGTTGTCTGAGATATTCTTGCTCCATGAGTAGACAATGTGTATAAACATTGCCGAATCATTCAAATGTAGACAAAAATGCCGTTCTGATGTGTCTAGACTGTGTAGTTAAGATAAAATACCGACGTGACACTTGGGGCTAACGACGCTGGCAGTTCATTAGAATATATGACGTCAAACGATAAGCCGATAGTGAATAATGGAAGCGGTTGGGGGCCAATTTTGGGTTCTTTCAGAGAATTTGCCTGGAGCCTCCGAGGAAAGTCACGAGTAACCTCAGTCACGAGTAGCTGGTATCTCAGCCTATATTTCAAGCTGTTACCTCCCTAAAATTCCACAAAGGGCAGATAATTTAATGAGTAGCTCAGACCGTAGCAGTTTCACAAGAACTACTTTATTGATCGAAACTGTTTCCCTTTACCCCCAGGAAGATTCTTGGTATTTATTTCTGTTAGAGGCTATGTACACCCCAGGGCCAAAGTGCGGTTGGAAGGATTAGGCCAATTGAGAAATCCAGTAACCTCATCGGGACTGAACCCGCGACGTTCCGGCTTCTAGCATAATGCCTCAACCAACTAGGTTACCGTATGACCCATGTTGGATCCTTATAGGTCATAAGTATCTGTAATTTCAGCCGCCATGCCCAGAATTAGAGTTTCCTTTGAAGTTCTCTGGAATCTTTTCAAGGACTCCGACGTAATATTAATTCAGGCCGATTCTTGTGGGATATTACGTTTCTCAAGTAAGCCTCAGTATTATTCTAATAACCGTTGTTTCACAGACCACAAAAAACAGTATTATTTTTGAATGAAGGTTGAACTTTCTCTGTCAGTAATATTTATGTGTGAGGCAGTTGATAGTTTTTTTGCAGCTACACGGTCGCTTGGGCCGCGCCATAGCTCAAGCGGTTAGTCACTGGCTTCCCACCGCGGCGGCCCGGGTTCGATCCCGGGGTCTGGTCAAGTGGGATTTGTGGTGGGCAAAGTGGCGCTGGGGCGGGTTTTCTCCGAGTATTTCGGTTGCCCCTGCCAGTTTTCATTCCACCACATTTTCCATCATAATCACCCGGGGCAGTCTACAATCGGCCAATCAGTGGCCGCCGTGCCGAGTGGACCCAGTTGGACTCCACCCACCACTAAGCGATTTTTTTTAATTACACGGTCGCTTGTATTGATTGCTGTTCTAGCTGATCCTATTTCACACGCAGAATTTATTTCCCCCACATCTAACAAAATATATTATAACCATCTCTGCTTTAATTTTCATTTCATGCTTCCTGTTGTGTTATAATATACAACTTTTTTTTTCGTTGTTTACATTCCCTACAGAACGGACAATACTTTGTAA
>NW_019741302.1:818385-818476 GCF_002891405.2 Cryptotermes secundus | reverse complement strand
ATTATTGTATCCAATTTTACTAATACTGCAGTTCAGTGGTTATATATATTGTGTATATGTATTATATATATATGTATGTATGTATTATATA
>NW_019741302.1:772468-818360 GCF_002891405.2 Cryptotermes secundus | reverse complement strand
TATATATATGTTAGCCATGTATTTGCCTGATGATGGCTATTAATAGCCGAAACATGTAGCAGAGCCAAATTAGGCACTGACCTTGATATAGTTTTGTTGTGACGGTTTTAATAAAGAAGTCGTATCTCTGCTTTATTCTCCACCATCCAAACTTACTGCATATTAATGCGATTAACCGCACACCAAGATAATGAACGCATTATTCTTAGCTGAGAATTCGCTATACAATATCGTAGTCTTGCTTTGACGTTAATGAAGGGCGATCGAGGCACACAGGGAGTCGTTTCTGTTACTTGAGTGAGCCTATGCAATAGAACTGTTTTCGCAGCAGTCGCCGTGTCGTGAACCAGTGTAGCAAGTATCACAGCTCTCTTCGCGGAATTGCCTTTATAATAGGAGAACTTGTACTTGATATTTATACAGATAAGAGATTTGAACGCACTTAACACAAAACATGTGCCCGAACCCCTCATACATGCAAGAATATGAACTCTAGGTTGTATGTTTATTGAAACAAAGTGTGTACTGTTACTGGAATGTGGTGGTCACTAACTATGCATTTGCATAGATATCCTGTCTCTTCACTATTACGAAACGTCGAAGATGAACTTAAGTGCATTGAGAGTGTGTGTGTTGTATGTATAATGTGAAATAGTATTTAGTCAGATTTTAAGTTTAGTAAAGTCAGTATTGTGTCTAGGCTACAGGCTGGACGATCGACAATTCAGGGCTCGATTCCCGGTAGGGGCAAGAGATTTTTCTCTTCCCCATAAAGTCTACACCGGCTGTAGGACCCACTCAGCGTCCTATGCAGTCTGTACCGGGGGCTTTTTCTCCGGGTGTAAAACGGGAGGGGTGTGAAACAAATCACTCCCGTGACCGCTCCCGTGCGGTAAGATGGCAAGTGAACAAGTAATCTCAAAGCGTATAGAAGAAAGGTGTCCTGGGCTAGTTAGAGGTACTGTCGCGGGATTTACATCGAGGGTCTAAGGAAATCCACGTAAAATCTCGGTCGATGTCCGGGCCTTGATTCGAACATTTTACCCCCCTGATGAATGTCAGAAGCAAACTTTGTCGTCCACTTTCCTGGCCACACTAATTCTAATCATTTCCTTCAATCAGATCGCCTCAGATGGTACGCCCGTTTCTTCCTGACGAACATGCTTCCTCGTTCTTCAAGCGAACTCACGCCTTAGCTTGAACAAGTCGCTCCAGAAGTTCATTGATTCAGTGGCTTATATTTCCCCTTTTGTTTGTTGCAGGTAAGAGAACTCTTCCACCACTGCGTGCTTTTGTCAGCATTCGTAACGGTGAAGTAACGACGCTGCTAATAACAAGGTAACAAACGCTGTTTGGCGAAGGTGTGACACATTACTTAAACCTATTTGAACTTCGTGCATCGTCCAAGTTTATTAAAACCGCAACTTTTCGGACCGAGTTGATTTCTGTAGCGGTAACACTGCGTTTGTAGCATTCATGGCGGTGACTGTGAAGGGTACGAACTTCTGGGTTGTAACTCCGTGTAGTTCGGTAGATCTGCTTGTCGCCTGCTAATTGCTGATTTCTTGCTTCACTTACCCTCCGACCCTGAAGGTGGAGTCTTTGCGTTCCTTCGAAACTTAAATGGACTTCTTCCGAACTACACGGCGTTACAACCCAAAGGACAATATTCTGTAGACTTGTGTTCCGGAAATACTGATTTCTACTCTCGGCAGGAACTATTCTGACTGTGAGATTTTCGTTGTTTTCCTCAGTTCTTCAAAGAAAATGCGTGGACAGTACCCTTAATTAGGTCACGACTAACCGCCTCTTTCCACATCCTCTCCAATTCATTAAGAGTTATTCGAAGCTGCATGAGGGCTGCGGCAAAGGGACCTGACAATTTTCAAAGGTATACAAGCAGTGAAATTCTGTTTTAACTTTTAATTTATTGTTACAAAATGAACGGACGTTAAATGTCATTTTATTCCACGTACATTTCATTACGTCTCTGTAAATTTCATTTTGAAAAGCACATCACTAAGATGTTGCCCATCATTGCCTACACACTCTTCCAGCCTTGCTCCCAGGTTTCCCAGTGCTCACCTCGCCATGTTTCCTGGTATCGCTGAAATTTGCTTCCGAATTGCGATTTTGAGGTCATCGATAATCCGTGGTCTGTTGATATACACTTTTGCTTTTAAGTACCCCCAAAGGAAATAATCACAGGCAGAGAGATCAGGCGAACGTGC
This sequence comes from Cryptotermes secundus, assembly GCF_002891405.2. Classification (NCBI taxonomy): domain Eukaryota; kingdom Metazoa; phylum Arthropoda; class Insecta; order Blattodea; family Kalotermitidae; genus Cryptotermes; species Cryptotermes secundus. The sequence continues at coordinate 816,129 of NW_019741302.1, read as the reverse complement.
AGGCCATGGAAGCTCGCCGAGCAGTGAAATGAGATGGTCCAGAAACACTTCCCGACGAACTCCATGGATGCTCTCGCTGTATAGGCAGGCAGTTGCACCATCTTGCTAGGACTGTATCATACAGAGCTCAGTTCTGATGCAAGGAAGTTCCGTAACATTTCAACATAACGAGCAGATGTGACTGTAATTGCACGTCCATCTTCTTCTTCAAAGAAATAAGGGCCCATGACGCCGAACTTTTCCCCTCCACGCCAAACAACCACACGTGCACTGTGAAGGGGCCAGTAATGGAGCCGCTGTGAATTCTCCCCAGTAAAGAATAACCTGTTTGTTGACGCAGCCAGATAAGTGGAAGTGTGCTCTATCTGCCATAAGGATAATGACATCGTCCAGCAAATTCCGATTAAACGCCCAGCTATCGTGTTACGCTCAGAATTACTGGGTTTCCGAACTTTGTCCAACGTCCGGTATTCTAAAAACTAAATTAGCTCTCTGTAAGGGACCCAACAGAGTAGGTGTCTCCCCCCTCACCTGAGGACGGAAACAGATCCAGTTTCCGAAACGTTGTGTTTTCTAGCTTTTAGAATACCGGACGATGAACAAAGTCCAAAAACCCGGTAATTCTGAGTATTATACATCGTCGTCAGAATCCTTTCGAATCTCTTGTTCAGACGGTTTGCTGTGTCATGATCGCTGAACTCTTGTACCACCACCATTTTGTACGGATGGAAATTTAGAACCTTGTATGAAATTCTCCTCACGCTGAGACCGGATGTTCCTAGAGCAACAGAATGTCTCCTGGCTGAACGCGTAGGACTCCTTATGAATGACTGTCTCACAGCCTCGTTGTTCTGTGGCGATCGCATTGCATGCTCACTGCTTGGTGGGTTCATTTGTAATGCGAAGCACTCATTCTGAAGTTCCTACCCTTAACTGTATGGTATTGCGGCAAGGAACTTTTTCAGGACGAGCAATAGTGAAATGCTTGCAAAATATTCGCTGCGTTTTAACAGAATCGCCATTAAAAAACAAAAGAAAAAACATAAAAAACCCGCTGAACAATAAACTCACAATGTTGTGCGTTCCACTACTCCATGGCTACTTCAACGGTATCAGTTAAGCTAGCAAATACATACATGGTTCCCGCCGTCTCATGCCAACATAACGAATTTTAAAAATCATCAGGTTCCTTTGTCGTTAAATAAAACATAGGTCTGTAAGTTTCGGACACGGGGATCGAGGAGTCGAATCGTACTGGAGTCATGAATCTGTTGCCTAGCAACGGCCGAGTACGACTCATCTCCGACTGTTTCTCTAGGGGCCAGGAAAGCGTTAACACATGTTTTGGTGAACGGGAGAATACGAGTATTGTTGCTGACTGCACAGTAGCATCTGGCAAGCCGCATACAGCGATTTGGTTAACCCTGATCTACACAATACAGATACTCACTGATTCTATTAAGAATTCCAGCACATCTCGTAATATGTTGACTTGCACTGATCAACGAAGAATTTATATGTTTTATGGTCACAGTTAATTGAATGCGCTATGAAGTGAGTTTTCACTGAGGTAATTCTTGCAATAAGAGAGTCCTTTATCGAATGTATACAATTAACTATTTATTTTTATCTCTTGTTCGTGAATATAAGAGGACGAAATATGTGAGGTCGCTGGATTTTAAATAAGTCATTCATCTTGCTTTCATGCTTGTGTTTGTCAGACGCAACGTTGGATGGCTGCTTGTGAGTTTGAATTGCAGATTTGCTCCTTTATTTAAGCTTCAAAGACAGCTTGAAGAGAGACGGGAACACAAGAAGAAAGAATAAAGCGAGGGGCTGATTCAGTGCCTGTCACTGTTGTACAACAATTTCATTGCACGAAATGTTCAATAAACCAAGCCTGTGCTCCACGCCAGCGTATCAGAATAACTCACCTGACGCATGCAAAGAGAAAGGAATGGAATGTGTTTTTTGTCACTGTCCACATAACTGGAAGTCTTTTAAATGGGCAAGAAATGGGTAAGATGATCACGCGACATGTTGGACATGCGGCAGCTTGGTCTGCGTCAATGAGATTTGAGCAGTTGCTTTACGTATTTCAGAGCATTGTTATACTTCATTCCAAATATCTACGGAGTGCATGTCAACAAATGTGAGCGCATGTAGTAGGTCCAGCTGAAAGCGTAAATCACAGCGCGCTGATTATTCTGGTTGAGGACTTCCAGCCACGCTGAAGAAATGGCAAAGAATAGAGGCATCATGTGAAAGCCAGTAAGAAGCGAACACGCTCTCGACTTTTACCGATGATTTATGTGCACTTCATAGTTATTCTGAATAGACTATAGGATGTTTATTAATTTGTTATACCGAAGATATTGGCCTAGAGGAAACGCTGCAGACATGTATTCGGTAGGTGCTCGGTTCGAATCTTGACCAAGACACCGGCTATCATTATAGGTTTTTAGTGGTTTTCCTCAGTCTTTTCATGTACATTCTGGGCCATTGCCTCTATTATACCACGGCCGTTTCCTTCCAAATCCTAGCCACTTCATCAGTCATCCCATCATTGACAATCTGCAGTTTGAAGGCGTCGTTAAATAATGTACCAGAAAGAAATTAAGCTTAGATTTTTATGAGTTTGTGAAATGATGCGTCCTATCCGCGACCTATGACAAGCGGATCTCCACAGTACTGACTGGCGTGTCAGGGAACACACAGGTGTGTCTAAGTTAGTGTCATTATTACTTATGATTTTAAGGTACGTAAAGTTATATGCTCAGGAGCTAGTTTCGTATGAGTCTATGCGAATTTTCCTTGCGTTAAATGATTCTGTTATTTGTAATATTTTTATTCATCGTCTGTTCAGTGAAAACCCTTACCTTAAGGACAGCTTCTACAATATTTTTACGTATGAAGCGCAGAAAAGTTTGTAACATGCAGAAAATATGTTCCATATCACAGTATACATTGCGTCTGGAAATACGGTTCGGATTAATGCCTCTGTCTTGAAAATGTATACACAGTTCTAGTCTAAAAAAATGGAAGAGACCTCTTGGGAGACGTAAGTATAGATGGGAGGATAATATTAAAGTGCATCTAAAAGGAGCGGTGTTTTGAGGGTGTGAAGTGGATTCAGCTAGTTAAGGATATGGCTCTTTCATGAAGGCAATGAACATTCTGGTTTTATGAATTGGATACATTCTTGACGATATGTTTCACTATTAACTTCTCAAGACGTATTCTATTCCATGGAGTCAGAAAATGATTTATATCTCCGTAGGCTCATAAATGTGCCACAAATTTGTGAAACTGTTGAACGCTTGCTTGCGTACTCAAAACGGGCAGTTTCGAAGGATACCGTGTTGTTCCAAGGAAAAAGATACTAGTATGAAAAATGTTGCTTCTAAGATACAGGACTGTCTGGAGCAGTTTTACCAAATGTATGCGATTTTGCTTCATCTTCTCCCTTTTATTCGAAACAGAATCTTGGAGTCTTCTGAAATCATTGCGTAATTACAAACGTGAAATAAATTACCCCAGTGAGGCAACTTATTCCTAAATTCTGTTGGAGCAGATGGTTGAATTCCTTGGTTAAGGGCTCAGACCATGACGAGGACCTTGTCCTGACAGCACGACGCAGAGAACGCTGACCAATAGCTGTGTCCTTCAGAACGCAAATTCATGTTTCGGCAACCTAGTGCTTCATAATATAGGAATGGACGCTAGGATGAGCAGTGAACATACAGACGACGTAACAGTGTCAGGAGAAATGCTTTAGAATGGATTCCAGTCGTCGATAAATGACAGAACAACAGTAATTAATAGTCCAACGGGAGCTGCTCTATTCGAATCTCGGCTGGCCTATCCCTACTAAGATTTTGTTTCGTAATTTTCCCCAGTCCCCTGAAACAAATACTAGGATAGTGCCGCAGTTAGGTCACGATCACTTCCTCACAAATCCTTTCCAGTTCATCAGTCATCCTACCATTCGACTAACCCATCCATTGACAAAACAAACTCCGTGGCCTGTAGTCCGGAAGAGAATTATACCGACTGAGGGACCGCCGCTTGCGGCGAAGTTAGTGCAAACTTTAGCGGATGGTGGGTGTCATGTGGCCAGCGCAACTGATCCCCAGGGCCGTTAATTTCGGTTTTCCTGACCGTAGCCGCTATTTCCTTGAAATAGCTCCTCAATTATCCTCACAAGTCTAAGTGGACCCCGTTCCAGACCCACTAATTCTCAGAAAATCTGGTAGCGCCGGGAATCGAATCCGGGACCTCTTCGTCTTTAACCACGAACTGTGACCACTAGACCACAGAGGCGGTCTCCATCTATTGACACCTCTGCAAAATAACCCACAAAAGGAAAGAAACGTAATAAGTGCTTGGATGTGAATTGAATGTGAAGAATTGTACGATGTCATTGTTTTAAATTTGTGTTGTATAGTGGGAATTTCTTTAACTTTACATCTTGAAAATTGCCGTGTCAGTAGATCTCTGTTCCGCCACCCACAAGCCCCATGAATAGAGGGAAGAAAAGATTCAAGATGAAAGCGAAAGGTCCAGAAGTGTGTTGACAAAAGCTCACGAATAGAGGAAAATTGTATGTAAAGAAGAGGTGTTTTTGTCTCGTTTTCGTTCCTTACTTCCACCCCGCCCCTCTTTCCCTCGGTGCTTTGGCATGTAAATTTAGTTTAGAATGGCGGCAGGAGGTCTCTCAAAGACAATGTATGAGGTCAACAATCATATACAGCAGTTGGAGGTAGCAAGGCCCTATTGTTTCCGCGCGGAAAACAAAAAAAAACCGTCCTTGTAGTCTGGGCCAAGCTGTAGACTGTATTTTTAATATGCTATAAATAGTTGTAGCGTGTGTCTGTCTTCTCCTTTTCTTGGATCATCACACTCACTCACCATACGTGCAGACATTCGGCACCAATGTAGTGACAATCCCAGAGCGCAACGTAAGTCTTTGGTGCTCATATCCATGGCTACGGACAGATACATCTTCTGTAGTCCGGGGAAACAGACGTTTCAGAGGAACATATATCACTTCGATCTTTAGGCTAGAAGAGTAACTCAAGCAAGAAATCTTAATGTGCTGCCTACTTCTTGCTGGTTTCATGTTTGGTTTACCATTCGACCTTAAGTATGGAGGCGATATGTACCTCCGAAACGCCGGTTGACTTTCAACGGGCTACATGGCATTATGTCCCAGAATACAGAATTCTTGATTAGTTTGTAAGTTTCCCGTGAATTGACCCGTATTTGACGAAGCCTCCCCTCCACCCCTTCTTGGCACTACAGCCCCAGTGGGCCTAGGCCTACCTCCGTGAACTTCTCCGTTCACTTCGATTTTTCTAGATCTTGCACATTCGGTAGGACTTCTTGGGCGGGTGATCAGCTCGTCGCAAAGCCTGTACCTGTACACAAACACAGCAAAACGCACACACACAAACTAAAGATCCATGCCCTGAGTGGGATTCGAACCCACGATCCCGGTTTCCAAGCGAGCGAAGACAGTACATGCCTTAGACCGCTCGGCTACCGTGACCGGTGACGAAGCCTTTACGGGAAATGTATTACTTCTTTTATTGCTAGTGGGGTGGGACTAAGTCCGTTGTACTGCGGCCACTTCTGGCCTCTTGTACCAGCCCCAGATGATAGGTGAGGGTGATTGTGGATTTCTCCGAAGTACTCGGAGAAAACCTGCCCCAGCGCCACTTTGTTCCTCACAAACCCCACTTGACCAGACCCGGGATCGAACCCGGGTCGCCGCGATGGGAAGCCAGCGATAACCGCTTGAGCTGTGGCGCGGCCCTTACGGGATATGCAAGCCAACATAATAAGTGCGATTTGAGGTTCTCATGGCTGTGGCTCTCAAGATTACCCTCATTTCGGATTGACAATGCGTAGTTTGCTAGACGTTTACCGACGTTTCGAAGGATATTCAGGGTTGAAGAGAAAATTATGCAAGAAAGCAGCAAACAGCGCTTCCTGCTTGCTTGGCATACTATTCGACCCTGAAGACGGAGTCGGAACGTTCCTCCGAAACGGCAGTGAACTTCTTACAGATTACACGGCGTCGCATGCCTGACAGGATACTCGTAACAGAAGTAACTTCCTCACTCCGTAGCCAGCCAAGTGCCCGGTCAGAGACCTAGGATGTGACAGTGTGCTGCGTGGTGGTGATGGATATGGAACGTTGGCGGCATGACGATTAACAGGCGAAAATACAGTCAGTCGGTACATTCATTAATACTCGCTACGTATCTCTACATTGACCAATGTTTACATAGTCATTCGTAATAAAATATGCTACCTGGATTGTTTTATTTGTAGTAGAATATTTTATGAAGCGTTATGCTTAATCAGCATAAGCTAACAGCTAGAAGGCCCGGAGTTCGATTCTCTTCAGGGAAATTGATTTCTCTCTTCGCTACTCCAAAATCGAGGATCTGGGATAGCGTAGTCGGGCTGGTTACGGGCTGGACGGCCGAGGGTTCGGAGTTCGAGTCCCGGCAGGGTCAGGATTTTTCTCTTCTCCACGTCGTCCAGACCCGCTCTGGGGTCCACCCAACCTCCTATCCAATGGGTGCCGGGGTTAAAGCGGCCGAGGCGTGAAGGTGACCACTCATCTCCAACTAGTGCCGATGTTAAGAACAATACGTATCTATACAGCCGTCTCTCCCATACACCTTCATGGCGTAGTGATTAATTAGGTAGTCTGTGGGACAACTTTACTTTTTTACTCTGAGACTCAGGCAGCTTGTCGAGTGAGTACGGGGAATGGTGGGAGGTTAGCCCTGGTGAATAAAGTGACCGGGTCTTAAAACTGCCACATCATCTGCGTCTACTTCCTAGGCTAGGAATTCGTGAATCCTACCTCCGTGTCCCGAATACGCCTCCGTAGCATGGTCCTTAGGCACAGGGGCCGGTTTGCTGTTGCCTAGTTTTGTGTCTTGTCTGACGCCGAGCTGTGTAGACATAAGCTGTGCGTATGCTGAGTTGTTCTTCACCGCGGGAGGTTCACCCTTCTTGAGGAACTCTCCTACCACGCATGNCCCCCCCCCCCAATATTTTGCTTTGTTATAGAATGATAAGGCTAGAGGTTATGTTAGGGTTAGCCCTTTCTCTGGGTCCGAGTTTGACAACGTCAGAAAAATTATCAGTCCGTTTCATCAGTCCGTAAAAACGAAAAGGAGTCAGACTTCCAAGACACAGTAGGTTGGGGGTCCGATTCGAAAAGTATTCGTGAGTCTTAACGTGGTTTGGACAAGGCGATTGGTCCGCTCCTCCTGGCCGTGTTTATTGTCGTCTCCTGTGTCTGAAGACTTCTGTCTTCTGGGATATAAGGCCACGTAGTCCCTTGAAGAAGCAGGTAAGTAAGAAACCAGCATGAAGCAGGCAGCAAGTAGATCATGTTTAGCGTTTCCTTCGATGCTGAAGAGGGAGACTTGTTTCTCCTAAATGTCAGTTGACTTCCAACGGCGTCATATCACAGAAGATAGAATTCTTCATAACCACACTTGAGAGAATCTCAAGTCTGACATCTCTTATGCTTATCTTGTAAATGTGCATTTAGAAGTAACCAGAAGGAGTTTTGTTGTAGACATCTGTATATAGTCCCGTTTTTAGCCTACTTTCCTCATTTTTAAAGAAAAAGTAGGTTTTTGAGATAACTTTGCTGTCTGTTTGTATACGTACCCCCATCTATCAACTTTCGAATGCCTGAACGAATCTTCATGAATGAATGTATGAGGGGTGGGCCTTCTCGGCCCTTGCACCGCGACCTACAGTGATCTATTGTGCTTAATGTTTATGAAACTTCGTATGTTTGTCATGGCATCTGATCCCATCTCAGCGGCCTACTTACTTCATAAATCCCTCTCAAGAATCTGTGTATCTACACGTATATCTGAACCCGCCTATCGTTGCTAGGCAGCGGGGCGATAAACACGTTCCCGCAGCAATAGAAGAATTGTTGGACGCGTCGTTTTCTTTGCGGTCCGCGTCATATCGAAGGAAAGTCTGAGTCTGTCTCTATCGTTGGCTAGGGAACAGCTCGGTAAAGGCGTTCCCGCGGGATTGAAGAATTGTTGTAGTTTTTATGCTGTCCGTGTGGTATCAAAGGGAAGTAGGCTATTGGTTCTTCCCCGAACTTCTTGTTTCCTTGCTCGGCTAACTCTTCGACCCTCAAAATTGAGGCCGTACGTTCTGCCGAAACGTCAATAAACTACTGCCACACTCCACAGCTTCACATACAAGAAAACAGTACGCCCCACAGTCACTGCCATAAGAACCCTACCTCATGGAACCTTAATGACGTCGTGGGTCAGACCGTGCCATAGCCCAGGCGGCTAGTCGCTGGCTTCCTACCACGGCGGCCACGGTTCGAACCTGTGTCAGGTCATATGGGATTTGTAATGGAAATAGTGGCACCGAGGAGGGTTCTTTTCCAGCTTTTTTCCTTCCAGATTCTCAGTCCACCTGCTCGACATTCATTGACCGTCCTATCACTGACGCTATGAAGTATTAGTGCTGACAGGATCGTTATGTAATAAAAACTTCAAAACAGTTCTTTGGCTAAAGAGAAATAGGATCTATAGTTTGCACGTGCCTGTTTTAAAGCAGACAAGCATCTCCAAGTAACTTCCAGTGTTGCTAAATTTTTAACTTATGATATGTGTTTCACTGAACGAAATTCACATCCGTTGACGGTGAAGCTGAAGCCCACTTCAGCAGGACTACAGGAGAGTGCAGTAGGATGGACTAGGATGGATGCTTTTGGTTACGTGTGGGCGCACACATTACTTCAGGATGACGCTAGTAAAATGCCATAGCTCGGGCGCCCACTCCCCACGGCGGCGGCCCGGGTTCGGGCCCAGCTCAAGTCACGTTAGATTTGTGGTATTTAAAGTGGCATTGGCGCAGGTCTGGAGGCCAGGTACCCGTATTTATATCCCCTAGGAAGAGGGTGGCCCAGTTATACCCCCAGGCACTGGGTTTCCTTTTCGTCGCCTCCTACGACTCGCAGGGCTACGGTGGAGGTATTCGAACCCGCCTCAACACGGGGCCTTGAACCAAGTCTTCACTTCGTCCCGCTTGTCAAGAAGTAAACCCTTCAATCGTTTCATTACATACAGAGAATCTGACACTACACAGACCGCATCCAGCAGTTCTTCTGCTATTGCTTGTGTATTAATTGCCGCGAGAAAGTGTTCACCAAGCCGTTGCTTAGCAACGATAGGGAGAAATACACAGACGCACAGACAGCAAGGTGATCTCATAAGCCTCATGAAAAATAGGCTAAAAATAGCATTTAGAAAATCATCTCGCAATGTTTTGTGTTAGCCATTATCACGTGGCTTAAGATCCATAAGATTTTAGCTGCTTATTTAACGACATTTTCACTTACGAGACTATAGCATTGATGGTAGGATGAGTAATGAACGAGAATTGGCAAGGGATCCGAAGTATTCCAATACCACTTTGTCCACCACAAATTCCTCCTGACTTGGGATAGAACCCGGAGTGCGGCAGCGGGAATCTGGCGACTAACCGCCTGAGCTGTGACACGGGTGTTGCCTGGTAGAAAATGACTTTTGGGCAAATTGAAAATTATCGGATTGACAGACGGAAAGAAGGGAAAGGGAGGTTGCCCTATGCTTAATGAATTAAGAACCGTTCCATGAAAACGTGTGGAGGAGTGGAGGTATAGCTCCACCATTCTTGACCTCGGCATCAGATGGAGATGAGTGGTCGGCTTCACGCCCTGCCGCTTTACCCGCGAGGGAAGAGCCTCGGTACCCAACTTATAGGAAGCTTGAAGGGCCCCAGGGTCGGTCTGGACGCTGTGGAATACAAAGAAATCTTGCCCGTGCCGGGAATCTACTTCCTGTAAAGGAGTCACAGTGTAGGGTGAAGTAAACACCAGCGAATTATCGCTGCAGTTAGAAGTATTGACCTTAGCCACCTTAATTCGGGTCAGGTGGCAAGCAGAGCTTTATCCGAAACACCCTGGAATGTGTTTTATATGCTCAGACTCGTGACCCCAACCGAGGATAAGAAACTGCAGATTTAAAATTTTTATTGTCGTAGGAGTGGAATGAGATGGAGAAGGTTTAACTTTTTTTTTTTTTTGTAATTTAGATGAAAGTCTCGGATGTAACTCCATCTACGTAGTTTAACTTTTATATATGTAAGAATTATTTTAAAAAGGGGAATAAAAATTTTTGCTTTGATATGCGATATCTTGGGCTTCTCTAGAAAAAGAACGACATTTCACAGTCACGGAAGACTCACCGCTTTGATATCGCGTTTGATTTGATCGTAAGATTTGAAGATGCTTTTTAGTGAAGCCCTTTGATCTCGTTATGTTCCAAGCTCACAGAATGGCGGGTGTTTGCAATTAGCTGTCCTATTCTGTCATTTCAAGGGCCTCCCCCTATGACTTTCTAAATATGTTAGAGTGGTTTGCATTGTAATCCTTACTTGGCTCTTTGGGCAATTTCTATGCGAAATATTCGCGTAAATTTCGTGAATGAAAGAGAACTTGTAAATTGGCAGCAAACAGCCACAAACTATCTGTGTATTCTCTAGTGATATCTTCACGTTCCTTAGGTTTGCTTTAATGAGTCATATGCTTATATGCTGATTGTCTTAATACATTGAAGCCTGAATTAATTTAAATGATATTTAAGAATTCAGTTCCTACCTCACAGAAAACGCTGCGTATTCATTATTAATATGACCGGTTAATGTTGTTTAGGAAAATAATCACTGTTTATTGTGAGAACCACACGAAACAAACAAATACACTCTGTGGACAATATTTACATTAGTAAAAGGTAAACCTATCCCTCAAACAGACTGCGAAGACCCATAGCGTTGTGAGACGTCGAGGCTCCCACATCTTCTAGACAGTTCACAGATGGCGTTAAGGTTGTAAGCCTTACGCGCCGGCCTCTCTTTAGACCCCAGGGACATAATGCGGTTGGAAGGATTAAGTAAATTGAAGAAATCCACCTCATCGGGACTCGAACCCGCAGCATTCCGGCTTGTAGCATAGTTCCTAAACCAGTTACGCTTCCACGTTAGTTTTAATTTTAAAAACGGTGGTGTATGGGAACAGTTACACTGTTCATCCTGTAAAAGACAGCTTACCTCATTGTATTTACTTTTTTAAAGAGAATGTGCTAATTCTGACGATTCATTAAGTAAATAAATAAATAAATAAATAAATGTAGAACTAATCAGATGCATTAGTGCATTCTCCCTCTCGACTGCATTACGTCCGAGTCACTAGATCGCCTCCCGCTTCTTGCCCCAAATTGTGGAGCCGGAGAAAAGATAATCTGATAGTAGCAGGTATGGGCGAGACGAGAATTACAGCGCCTAAATGGAAGCGGCCACTTTGAGGTCATGCAAGCATAGATGAGAGAATAATATTAAAAAGAAGTAAAATTTGAGTGTGTAGATTTGATTCATCTGGATGAAGACAAACCAGTAGTGGGCTTTTAAGAACACTGTTATCACGTGAAAATTACTTTCTTTTGGGATGTGACGCCATGTAGTCTGGTATGGTAGACACTTAGCGATGTCTTCAGAGGAATTTTCTATTGTGAATACGGGAGCTTGAACATTCCTCCGAAACGTCGGCAAATTCTATCAGACAGCACTGCATTATATCCAAGAAGACCGTCTTAATAATCATTGCCTAGAGAACTCCCCTCACTGGTTTCGTAGAAGGCGGATAATTTTTTGACTAGCTAAGCAACTGTTAGCCTCTGAAGAAGGATAGTTCTCCGTATGATTAGTTTAACATTTGAAACACGTACAGTTACGATGGTATCCGTGATAAGTGGAAGAAGATATTTGAATCGTAAATGTTATAAGTTATATGAAACTAAATTCGCTAATATTTTGTTTATAGCTAGCAGATTCTTTGGAAATGCGACAAAGTTAAGATATTTGGGAACTACAACAAAAAATCGAAATTTGATTTGTGAGGAAATTAAGAGAAAATTGAATTCTCGCGCTGTTTGCTGTCATTAAGTCCAGAAACAATTGTCTTCTCGTCTGCTGTCTAAAATCGTAGAAATTAAAATATACAAAACTATAATTTTGCTTGTAGTTTTGTAGGGATGTGAAACTTGGTTTCTGACATTAAGAGAAGAAAATAGATTGAGGGTGTCTGAGAACAGGGTGATGTGGAGAACATTTGCACCAAAGAGGGGTGAAATAGTAGGAGGTTGGAGAAAAGTGCATTATGAGGGATTCTGTAATTTGTACTTTGCGTCAAATGTAATTAGAACGATGAAGTGAAGGAGACTGAGATGGGCATTGCATATAGCACGCATGGGGAAAAGAGGAAGGCATATATGATTTTGATAAGAAAGCCAGAAAGGAAAATACCACTAGGAAGATCTAGACATACGGGGAGAATATTAAAACGGATCTTACAGAAATAAGATGAGGTGTTGTGGACTGGATTGATCTGGCTCAGGATGGACCAGTGGAGGGCTCTTTAGGACATGGTTAAGCTGAGCAACTGCTGGCTTCTCAAGAAGGACTAGGTTCCATGGAATCAGTATTTTGTTTCTACGTCACCTGTTGTTAAAGTAGCAATATTTTCTCAGTGGTTTGAGGAAAACCTCAAGAATTCCTCTTTCAGGACGCCCATAGTCGGCTGTTGGCGACTTTTGACTCCTGTTTGTTTGGGATAATAGGCTGTAGGTCTTCATTGTTCGCTGCAGCATTGTCTGTTGCTGCCCTGTGCATAATGTGACATGGGAAGCCATTACTGTTGGTATGTATTCGGTCGAGATTCTGGTTGAATAGAAGTACATATTCCAAATATATCCGAACCGATCCCAGTGAACTTGCCGTTTGGTGCGTTCTGTGATGACAGAGCAAGTGTATACAATTATTTCAGCTGGCGGGCCATATTACCAGTTTATACATGCTTTACGCACTGTAAATCTGTATACATTTAAATTGTAAATGAAGAGTTGTCTTCTGGGACATAACGCCATATAATCCGGCGAACGGCAGCGTACCTCAGTCTTCAGTATCGAAGAGTAAGCCAAGAAAGAAACCAGGAAGAAGCAGGCACCAAGCAGAATCGTTTGCTTGCATGTTTTCTCGAAGGTTGTATATGTCCTGTCCTTTCGGCACGGGGTTTGCCGTGCTTGGTACCTGCTTCATGCTTGTTTCGTACTTGCCTTACTCTTCGACTGTGAAGATGGAGGCGATATGGGTCTCCGAAACATCAGTTGACTCACCGGACTACACGGCATTATAGGCCACTTCTGGCCCATTGTACCAGCCCCAGATGATAGGTGAGGGTGATTGTGGAGCAATTGGTGGAATGAAGATTGGCAGGGGAAACCGAAGTACTCGGAGAAAACCTGTCCCAGCTCCACTTTGTCCACCACAAATCCCACTTGACCAGACCCGGGATCGAACCCGGGCCGCCGCCGTGGGAAGCCAGCGACTAACCTCTTGAGCTATGGCGCTGCCTGGGTACTTACTTAATATAAATTAAGGAAGTTTTAAACTCAGTGAAACAAAATATAATCCAGAGGTTGCATTGTATTCAATTTTTTAACACACGACTGATTAAATCATAGTGACAATGCAAGTGTTTACGGAAAGCACGGAATTCTATGTATGTACTTTGCCGCAGTATTATTAATTTTATGCCGCGGGCTGATTTTGAAGTGTTTTCAGGCCGAATTAGGCCTGCAGGTTACTTTCATCATCCCCGTAGTACATCCCTTGCGGCGATCTGATCTACTAGCATCTAAACTGTTATTCTGCTTGCCTTCACATGGGTTTAGACAAGGTCCGCCCGCTTAATAACTGGGTTATGCTGTCACATAGGTAAAGTTGTCCCTGTGTATAGAGCCACACTTTCTTGACCTCGGCACTAGCTGAATGTGAGTATTCACTTTACGCCCTCGCCGCTTTACCCCCGAGAGAGACCCCCAGGTATCCATTGGATAGGAGGTTGGGTGGATCCCAGCGTCGGTCAGGACTACTTGGAGGAGAGGAAATTCTTGACCCTACCGGGACTCGAACTCCAACCCCTCCGTCGACCAGCCCGACTACAGTACCCTGGCTCAAACGTCACAGGGGAAAAATAATTCCTGTGAGTCTTGTTGGTATTGACAATTGATGTATATAGAATTTGAAGCATTGTAATCGAAACAGTGACATCAATCATAATATACAATACAGACAGTGATTTTGTATTTCTCCACCGGAAATGACATCCGAAATTGTAGTGTTCATGCGCCGTACACATTGTCTTTATTATAAACACATCGTTCAGCAAACTGCTGTGTTCATGTCCACTTTGGAATGGAATGGAGCATGGTAGTTAAATTACTGGCAAATCTAGTTATTATTATGATTCTGGTATTTCCAGTTCATTAAAGAAATGTAGTTGGGTATTTCATGAAATGCATAAAATAACTCCAGGGGTAGTTCATCCTGCGTTGCTCATCGGCAGAGTTCAGGTTACAGTCGGTCACCATGAAACATCCGTCACTCTAGAACCTTTTGGTGAAGGAAATAAAAATTCCTAGTTAGTTCCTCAGATTAGAATTTTGCTATGGGTCAGCAATAATGTTAAAAGTCCTCATGCAAAGAAAAGTATTAAATAAGAGCTCTGTTGTTTATGTTGCCCATGAGCTTGATTAATTTCTTCATTTTCTTCTTCTGTTGCTCTCACTTGGAGCATGGGGCATCCGTGAAACGCTCATTTCACATCAGGTCCTTATTCTAAGACAGGCGGTAGGACTCCTTGGGCGGTGGATCAGCCCGTCGTAAGGCCGCTACTTAACACAAACACTGAATAAACGCAAACAGATATCCATGCCTTGAGTGGGATTCGAACCCATAATCCCAGTGTTCGAACCGGTGAAGACATTTCGTGCCTTAAACCGCGTTGTCACTGTGATCGGCTGTTTAAATACTACGGCGTGAGAATAGATCACCATTCATTGTTAATCCTGATACTAGATGGAGGTGAGTAGTCAGCTCCACGCTTCGGACAAATTACCCCAAGAAATTACCCTCTATCCGGTAAGTTGCTGTACGGGAGGCCGGGTGACTCGCAGAGCCAGTTCTGACGCTTTAACAAACAAAAATATCTCTGCCAGAAATGTAAGATAGGCCGCACACCGGCATGCGTCAAGACACGATGTCTGCGACATGACGCAAGGAAAGGAGCACAGTTGAACCGAATGAGATTATGAAAACCGCCGCACACCGGTCTGAGTCATGATGCTGACGCCAGCTTCATCCTGACGAATCACGAATGAAGCAAGACTGCGTTTTTTGTCTCATGTCTTGATGCTTGTCTTGACGCACTTGGTGTGCGGCCGCCCTAAGAGTGGTGTTGATAAATGTATAACATGAACGTAATTAATGGTTCGTTTTCTTTAAGGGCGCTTTACGTTCTAAAGGTTGACTTTCTTTTCGCGTCATATTGAGTCACGTCACTGTATATCGATTTTAATTTCAGAACCAAAATGATCTGTGGGATGTGGTTAATATTGAAGTCTGTCTGTCAACGAGTCATTTCATATCAAGAGAAGCGTCAGCTTTTGTCGAAACTGTGCGCAGTGAAGTGGATGAGGCAATGCTTGTCGCCGTCTGGTATTGACGGAATCGTTCTGTATCCAGCCATGCACAGTCACTCCCGATGTGACATTCATTCATTTTACCGGCTGCTCGACTTCAGATTTTTGACAATATCGATTTGTTTCGATTTCTGTCCCGCTGCATTGTGAGTCCACAAATTGTGTGATAGGTTACGACAGGAGAAAACTTTGATGATTCAGATATGAAGGTAAAAGCAGGTAAAGCTATCCCTGCAACAGGCTGTGAAGGCCCATAGGTTTTTGAAACGTCGAGGATCCCTCATTTTCTAGACAATCGGCTCACAGATGGCGGTAAGGTTGTCAGCCTTACGCGCCGGCCGCCCTTTACCCCCAAGGAAGACTCATGGTACACATTCCTGTTAGAGGCTGAGTCGACCCCAGGGTCATAGTGCGGCTGGAAGGATTAGGTCAGTTGAAAAATACAATAACCTCATCGGGAAACGAACCCGCGACCTCCGGCTTGAAGCATAGTGCCTCAACCAACTACGCTACCGCATTCCCCGTTCAAGATATGAACATAGTGGTACAATGGCCGTATTTAGGAAGGGGTTAAGGATTCACGCTCGGCATAATATGAGACATTAAGTCTTCAAAGGCGCGTGACAGTGGTTGTTTCATTATACGACTGTTATGACTCACATTTCCCACATCCTTCGGTATATTCAATATAAACATCGTTTAGGAATCCAGATGCGTTACAATAATTGGGAAGGATCCTAATCTGACTACGATCCTTTACACCACCTCCATTCTGTCATGGGAAGCGATCCAGTTTCTACTTCAGATAGTGAAAAATATCCAAGGAACACAAAGCAACACTATTATTTATTTTTTGTTATCGCTAGTGGGATGGGACTAAGTCCCTTGTAGTGCGGAAACTTCTGGCCTATTGTACCAGCCCCAGATGATAGGTGAGGGTGATTGTGGAGCACTTGGTGGAATGAAGATTGACAGGGGAAACCGAAGTACTCGGAGAAAACCTGCTCCAGCGCCACTTTGTCCACCACAAATCCCACTTGACTAGACCCGGGATCGAACCCGGGCCGCCGCGGTGGGAAGCCAGCGAGCTATGGCGCGACCTAGAGCAACACTAGGTACACACGACTAAGCGAGCGGCACACCCAGCCGCAATATATAAGACAGGAAGAAAATCATCCTATAAAATCATCGTACAACATCAGAATTCAAAGAAATTAATGATAACAAAAACATGTCTTAATGAATACTATTTGATCAAGTACACAGTTCAGTACACTCTTTTAAAAGATGTGTTGCTTGAAGATGGCCCTGTGCAGCTGAATCATGTAGTATAAACACTGAATATACATATATTTTAATAATTCAATTCAATTCTTTATTATTAATGTGCCGAGTCAACAGCCGCAAGGCCAATTATAGACACAGCACAGTGCAGATGAATGAATTACATTATAGTCAAACTTATTAAAAGTCACATACAAATTACAAGTAAGTACTTGGAAGAAATAATAATGAATAAAAGTAAAAGTAAAAGTAAACAAACAAATAGCTGATATGGAATGAAACATAAATATTTAATAAAAATACTAACAGTTTACTATATTTAAAATTTGTTTGGGCTCCTGGCTCCGAATACGTCAACATCCCTGCAGACAGCATAATAATGGAATATTAATGCCATTTTAAACATTTAACGAACGTTTAATAAATTCAATGCGAATTAATGTTGTTAAATGAATATTGTTACATTATAAACGGAGAACAAGACTATAAGTTATACCTCAACGCAACAGGATGCTCAAATGTAATATTAAAAATATCCAAGTAACTTTCGTATAATGTCTGGGAGAATATGAAAATACAGTGCGGCAGCATTTGATGCGAGGACGCGTTCTTGAGGACCTCGCATAATTCAAGACAAGTTTTGAAACACATACGTGATTCTTGAATATTTTTTTATATTCGCATTATTTCAAACTTTGTACAGAAAGTGAGATTTTATTAATATTTTTTTATGTCGCACTATTTCAAATTCGCATAAAATGCGACTGCACTATAATCATTTCGTTGGGTTCCTTATAAAGTAATAATTCTACGATGAAATGAATAGTGTCATAATATTTTTCGTTAATGGAGTTTTTTAAACACACACCGAAATGAAGTCTTGAATACGTAGTCATTATTTCAAACTTTGTACAGAAAGTGAGATTTTATTAATATTTTTTTATGTCGCACTATTTCAAATTCGCATAAAATGCGACTGCACTATAATCATTTCGTTGGGTTCCTTATAAAGTAATAATTCTACGATGAAATGAATAGTGTCATAATATTTTTCGTTAATGGAGTTTTTTAAACACACACCGAAATGAAGTCTTGAATACGTAGTTTCTGAGTAATACGTCCTTCGCTTCCATTGTACTGTACTGTACTGCACTGGACTGGCTGCGCTGGACATGGTCGTCTTATGTAATGAAGAATTAAATGCATAGTTTTACACTTCGGCGTAGATTGTAGACTATTAAAACTGCAGCGGAATATAGGGATGGAAGTGGGGTGCGGCTAACGATGAAGCTTCTAGAAGTCAGGTTATATGAGGGAGCATTGACCACAGCTGACGTCCTGAACTTAATAAGAAAATTATCACCGAATGTTGTCAGTGTAGAATGCACTAGAAACTACGATATAAGCGAGAGAGTTAACTGCTTGTGTTTCTTAATTGGTTAGGAATTTGAAATTTCCCTTTGTGCCCACCAGACATTCATAACATTAATGTTATAAAGGTAGATGTCCGAGCTTTATTTCTTGTTTCCACAGACTGTTGGAGGGGGAGGGGAGACAGTTTTTTTGAACTTGCCCTTTGCACAAAAGTGGCTAGTTCAACCTCTGACGTAATATGACATATTTGCATAGCAGGATGGAAGCAGATGTCACCAGTTAATGCCTTGAACCGTCTTCTGTATTTTACAAAGATAAAAACTGTTGTTACGTTATGTTTTATGTTAATTTTCCAGCATCACATATGCCTATCATGTTTTGTGTCTCAAGACCACAGTTAAGATTCTGTGTCCATGCAGCTGAAGGCTGATACCACTGCCGAGGTAATTACCGGGGCTGCAGAAACACAAAGGAATGTTACAACACAACGCAGAAGACACTGTTTTAACCCGAGTCGCGTCGGAAAGAACAATGATCTTGTAAGATTTGAGGCTTTCACGGCGGTGACTATGAAGAAAGCAGTCTTCTGGGATTTGGCACCGTGTATGTGTGGTGTTAACCGACGTTTCGGAGGAACGTATCGCTTCCATCTTCAGGGTAGAAGAAAAAATATAAGAAATCTGCAAGCGAAGAGACCGTGAGAACCGGTAAAAGCAGACTGGTGTTGGAGATTTCTTATATTTTTTCTTCTACCCTGAAGATGGAAGCGATACGTTCCTCCGAAACGTCGGTTAACACCACATATACAGAGTGCCAAATCCCAGAAGACTGCTTTCTTCAACAGTGACCCTGATTATATAATAATGTATGTATCTTGTATTTACTGGTTGTAATCATTGCATGCCACACTGTTCTTTCGTTTCTCCAGGAACGTCAGTGGCATTAATTTTGTATTTATTCACTTTCATTTTAGTTATTCGTGTATTTCACGCTTCAAATACGGTGCCATTTTTTTGTTTAAACGGGGAACTTAATAAAAGAGTTGGAAGAATACGACGCGCTACCAAACACCGACATGATGCGGCTTTGATACGGGTTGGATGATCGAGGAATCAGGTTTCGATTCCAGATAGGGTCAAGGTATTTGTCTCTCTTCTACACGTCCAGACCTGCCGTGAAGCTCGCCCACTCAATACTATGGGCTCTTCCCATGGGGGTAAAGAGATAGAGACATGAAGCACTCCACACCTCTGATCTAGTGCCGAGTTTGAGAATGCGTGGAGCTATACCTCTACTCCTCTTTATGTCTTCATGGGGTGGTGTTTAATGGAGCATGGGAACAGCTTTGCTTTTCTTCTTTATCGTGCGTAGTACACACAAAGTTTTGTGAGCCTGAGGTTTATCGTCGTTACATAATATTTGGTTACCGTAGCAACGAGCAACGATTTGTCGTAAGTTAACAAGTTGCATGAATCTCAGTTATATAGTAGGTCACGAGCGAGCAGGCAGTTTTTGTTTCAGTGTATCATACCCATTCTGTCAGTACTGGTATTTTGATGTGGACATATGGAGTGTAGATTGCCGTACGAAGGAGGTGGTTTACAACTGGGTATTCTTGCATGTATATGTGGGAAGTAATGTCAAACGTTGGCCTTGACATATCATTCGATAACACATATGGCTGGAAAAGAATACTAGAGAAACCAAGGGAAGTGAATGTTACGAAAGTTTACATTGAAAATAATAAACTTCCCTCTGAATTCTCAACGGATGTTACATTAGTTGTGATTAAAAACAAAACCCCCACGTTTTGATGAAAATGCAGGTTTTGACGTGCTTGCTAAGCCTACACACATTCTTATCTGCAATGCATTCCTGTAGTCCATGTTCTGATATTTTGAGAACACCAGTCGGACGTTAGCTGATGACAGTGGCTGGAGGTCTGAGACATGAAATGTCTTCGCTTTCTGGAACACTGGGATCGTGGGTTCGAATCCTATTCAAGTCATGGATGTCTGCTTGTGTTCTGTTTTTGTTTTAGGTAGCGGCCTTGCGACGGGCTGATCTCCCGTCCAAGGAGTCCTACCGACTGTCTAAGATTAAGAAACTGAAGTGAAACAAGCGTTTCGCGGATGCCTTGTGCTCCAAGTGGGAGCAAGAAGAAAAAGAAGAAGCCAGACATTAGAATAGCGTGCCCGACTTGTTTATTAACAATGTTACTTTTGTGTATATTTACTGCCAGCCCAACACAACAACCTGCTCCACAGGAATATGCACAACGACAATATACAGATGGACACGCGACCTACATTATAAGAATAAACAAAATTTTGCGCAGCCAACACTAAAAATGATTATGAAGGGTATCACTACGTCCTTTTATCAACTCAACATGAACATTTTGCTTATTCTAAGAGGTTTTAACAACTTAGTCTTAATATTCACAGCTGTCGCAAGTCCTTCAGTAATATCATAATAACTTATGTTCAGTATAAACGTATGTAATGAACTTCCTTTACAACGTAGGTTTGCCGCATCATGATGGCCCACCAGTGGCCGAAACATGTAAGGCAGAAACATTTTACATATTTAATTATTGAATTAGTTAAACTGATGGATTTCTGATTCTTTATTATATATTGCTTGCGTTATGTATTTTGATACGTTCAGTCAATACTGTCACGTTTGAGGAGTTTGCGTGACTAATAAGACGGGTTGTGGATTGGATGATTGGATTTATTAAGAATCCCTGTTCACTCTCACTAATGGACTGAACTGACTCATTTATAACCACGGGGCGAACCGAATATGTCACCGTGTCTTACAGTTCCTCTGTTATTCTATTGTTCTGTGTTTAACTGTTGCAGCGGGAACGTGCTTACCGAACCGTTGCCTAGCAGTGGATTATTCTGCCGCTATTCGTTGCTGCGGGAACGTATGCTTGGCAAGCCTTTGGCTAGCAATGGACTTCCGCTCTGGCTCCACCATTCCAGCCTTCAGGCGTCATGTCAATACTATTTCGCGGTACACAGATTTCCTCGCGAGTCTCTCTGGTCCCGATTTCTTCGAAATAGTCGAAACATATTCGTGGTGGTCTGCGCTTCTTGGATAGCTCCCTCTGTGGCCCTACATGGCGTTCCTGATACAGGAATAAATGGACTGCTTCTTTTAAGTCGCAATTATGAAGTCTGGAAGAGGGTAGAAAGAAGTTCAGCCACTTATCTTGATTCGTGGGGACAGGCAGAACGAAACATGGACTTGCACGCGGCGTACTTCTAAAGTAGGTTGTGTTTGTAAGAGGGAGCTGGTGCCGGAAACCCTGTTTCCCTGAATACGGGTAATTTGGGGAACTTAACACACAGTAGTGTGAAATGGCTTACCGCTACTGGTAGCAGTAATTGCTTCCCATGTTATATCCGTGTGAAAATTATGAATAATGCGAGATTTTAGATTTTCAGGGCGGTGATAAGATTACCGCCTTCTACCATACTACACGACGTCATATTTCAGAAACAGTCATCTTCATGAGTGAAGTGTTTTGGAAGTGCATAAGTTGCAGTCTTTGTTCATGTCTCTTTCTGTTCTTTTGTTCTCATTTATTTATTATTCGTTCCTACGTTTTACTTTCTTTCCATCCATCTTTCTTTAATTTCCCTCTCTTTCTTTTCTTTTTTCTCCCTTTCTCTTTTCCTCTGTTTCTATCCTTTCTTTTATCCTTTCTTTATTTCTTCCTCTTATTGTCTTTATTTTCCTTTCCTTGTTATTTCTTCATTTGTCTCCTCTTTCTCTTTCCTGGTTTCCCTCTTTTATTCCTTTCTTTTTAATTCTTTTTCATAATTTTCTTCTTGTCCTTTTTTCTTTCCTTCCGTTTTTCATTATTTCTTCCTTGCTTTTTTTCGTCATTTACTTCTATTTTTATCTTCTTCCCTTTTCTTCCTTCGTGTGTTTCTTTTTCTTATATCTTTCTCGTCTTTATTTCTTTTCCTTCTTTTATTCATTTCTTTTCCTCATTTCCTGATTGTTTCCCTTTCTTTCTGTTTCCTTATTTCTTCGTGGAATTCCCTTTCTCTCTCCTTTCTTATTCCTTCCCTTTTATTTCCCTCTTTCCTCCTTCCTTGGTTGTTCTGGTGTTTCTACGCATAGATGTGACCGGTAATTTCTAAACATGCAGTGGCCACGACCCCGCTATCCCTCCGCACCCCCCAGTGCTGTATGACGTCGTGTTCAGAACAGTTCAGCAGTTGTAAACACACATTCAGCTGCAAATCGCATAACACACAGATATGCATGTAACTGGTTCTCTTATGTTGATGTATACCGAGCGAGAATGTATAGAATATGCAAATGGAAGGAAGAGGCCACCGCCGCGAGGGAGGACCATGAAATATACATCGGCAGTTCTTCGTGTCACTCACTGCAGCCGGCAAGACACCGGATATCATTCTGGAAAGCTGAAAACTCTCTCCACTCAACTGTGAAACACTTGGTGTAATGAAATGGTAAAATTCTAGTTTTATTTCAAGAATACTGTCTTCTGGAGTGTGCCTCCATAAAATGTAGATGTTTGCCGACGTTTAGGGTGAATGTATTATATGAATATATAGGAAGTATGTTCTTTCGAAATATCGGTAAATTTCTATGCGACTACACGGCGTCACATACCAAGAGAAAGTATTCTTATACCCCCTTGAGAACCCCAGATTTCAAATGGCTGTATATGATTTGTGAACGAAATTGTGTTCTGTCCGATGCATTCATAAACTAGAACGTTGTTTGTATATATGAAACACTTAGACATATTTCCGTTCCTCGCCAGTTGGAACGAGTTCGCAGGAACGCCGATGGAGGCGTCCCTTGACGGCTCTATTACGAGAGCTGCTTGCACAGAATACACGAGATGCAAATAACTACAGAGAACGTACACAAAAGTACAAATCAGCAATGGCGTTCGCGTCAGTGGGCACGGAGATTAAATGTTCCGTACTGTTTCCGGATACACGCCCAGATTTACCACTTAGTTTCACGGCCGTGCCCAAACAGGACAAATAAGCCACCTTATGTTTTCGATTCTGTCAAAGTAACAGTAAAGCGGCTTGAAACGAAAGCATGTGGCCGAAGTAAAGCAATGATTGGACGAGATGTTGCTACAGGTTAAGCCATTTGAACTAATGCATGAAATGAATAAATAAAGAAAATACTGTGATATTTAATTAATAACATTTCAGATTTGCTAGAACACCGCATGTTTGGTTGGAATATAATTAGCACAGGGCTCCTGAAGCGCGGCCGGCGCGTAAGGCTGACAACTTTACCGCCATCTTTGAGCCGATTATCAAGGTAATGTGGGACCCTTAACGTCTCACAACCCTATGGGCCTTCACGGCCTCTTACAGGGATAGCTTTACTTTTTACTTTACTTTACTTTACTTTACTTTACTTAGACTAATAATGAATTTGGTATCGCTAGTAACTTGGTGTTTTGATCTTTTTGGCAAATGATCTTCTCCCGATATTGTTAAATCCATCCTTCTGATACTGTATGTTAGCTTATGCATTGCAAAATTAATGAGGATTACGGCGGAAGTGTTCCTTGTTCGTTAATCACTGCGCGAAAATATAGACCACGCATTTCTCGTTTCTCTCACTTTCTTTCCAGCCACGGCTGTTTTTGTGATTTAACGCTTGTGTCAGTGTCGAAACTATACGGCGTCGATGGCAGGACGGTTAATGTATGTGGATTAGTTGCTGGAATGAGAAGTGGCAGGGGAAACCGAAATACTCATAGAATACCTGCCTCAGTGCTGCTGTGTCCACAGCATATCCCTAATGACGACCTGAGATCTAGCTCGGGTCGCCACGGTCAGAAGTCGACGACTAATCGCCCGAGCCATGACATGACCTATTATTATTATTATTATTATTATTATTATTATTATTACTTTTTTATTATTTTTATTATGAGGAAGACTAATATTCTGGGTTAGAGTATCAGCTTTGACATGCTACCATTACACACACCAGCAGTATTAAGGACCTTTGGTGTTTTCTTCGATTCGGAATTATATTTCCCTCCCTAATTCTTTATAATTTTCCAGTTAGCAATCATCCTGTAGTTTTACGATATGTGGTCTAAGATAAATGACACTGTCGCCCGTATGAAGACATTCCAGGAAGAACATCTTCTGAGATGTAACGCCTAGCAGTCTGGGACATACAGGTACTTAGCGGCTTTTCGGAGAAACGTGCTGTCTGCATTTTCTCTTCCCTCCCATGCCGCTACTTGGTTTAGTCTCTCTCTCTCCCTCGTCTACTGCTATACTGTTAGGAGGCGGCACTTTCCTCCAGAATGTCGATAAATATATTCCGACCTTCACGGCGTCACATACCAGAAGACTTAGGCCTGATCTGCATAGTAACTGCAGTGAGGATTTCGTATGTCACGTGTTTTTGCTAATGAACACTTCTCATGCGGTTATTAGTTTATCCCTTAACCAACCACAGTGGCCGTGCGGCCGAAGGCATCAGGTGTCTTCGCTCGCTCGAACAATGGGATCGTGGGTTCGAATCCCAGCTAAGGCATGGATGTTTTCGTTTATTCCGTGTTTATATATGTAGGTAGTGGCCTTGTGACTGGCTGATCCCCCGTCAAAGGAGTCCTATCGACTGTGTATAGGATCAAGAAGCTAAGTGAAACGCAGCTTTTCACGGATGCCTTATGCTCCAAGTGGGAGCAACAGGAAGACAGGCAGGTAGGTATGCATTGATAACTGCTGTAGCTTAACGATGCGCATTCTGCTGTAAGCAGCTGCTGGTCGGAAAATGTCGGCTTTACAGGTAGCCAGCGCAGCTTTTGTATTCATACACCACATTTCGTCCATGAATAAGGAAGAGAAAGGCTGCTTCACGCTCGTATGTACATGTAGAACTGTGTGTAGTGGTGCGTATTTGTTAGCGGTCTAAAAGTCCCTAGAAATTAGTGGCAAGTACAAAAATGCTACTCGCATGTCACCATCAGATTTTGAATTCTTGAGAAATGTGTTATACTAGGTAGACTCTACCAACTTTATCACTTGAACAATAAATACCGGTATTAGAAACAGTACGTAATGTCTCTTTCGTATCAACAATTTTGAAACTGTACAGTCATATAGCTCGGAAACCGTTTCGGAATAGGACACATGTACATACACACGTTTTTTGCTTAAAATGACCAATTCTATGACCTCCCAGAATATTGACCTTTCCTTCTAGGACACTGTAAAGTACGAGATTGAATTGGCAACGTGTGAGGACGGACTGGGATATTCGGCTAATGGATTCATTCCCAGCTCTAACATTTTCTTTTTTCTTTCATAATATTTTTTATAATACTTCGAAACAAAATTAACGTATTTCTGTAACTTGTATTAGACTCATGAAACGAAAGATGATGGACAAATGTACTGGACACTTGGCTCACCGTGTGTCTTCCACATCTAAAACCACTGGTCCTGGTTTAACTGAGATCTTAAGTTTTTTTTTTTGGGTGGTGACTTTGAAGAGTACTGGATTTTGATATGAATACTGGATAATCACATACATGTGTAGCAACGTTCCTAAGGAAGGCACTGCTTCCATCATCAGGCCGAAAAGTAAGCTGAGCAGGTAACAGGCAAGCTCTCTGTTCGCTTGTTTGCTCGCCCAGCTTACTCTTCGGGCCGTAAGATGGGGGGAACTTCCATCAGGTAACACGACATCGTACCCTAGAAGATGATGTTCTTCAGTTATGGTTTAAATTTGGGGGATTTTAGATCTTGTTATGTGTGTTTGTAACATTGACAAAGCACGTCTGTTATTTCCAGTAATCCTCTTTGTCAAAAGGAATACTTTATGTACACTGGGTCCCCATTATCCACGGGGGTCGTGAAGCTGTATCCACAGCTGTATGCTCCTTACAAGATGGCCGAGTCAGATATTAGGATCGAGGACGGATTTGCGGGGGTTCCAGTGAGAAATGCTATGTAAATATTATTTAAATAATTCATGTACGATCTTCTTATAGAAATGTTCTGAGTCCTTAGTAGGGCAAGCAGTGGACAAAGAGAATACTGGAATGTCTGTGGCGTCACGGAACAGTTAGTGAAGATACGAACACAGGCCCGCATTCGTGCCTGGCCGGCCATCAAGATCGTTTCTGTAGCTAAGAATTGGAAAGAAATTAATCACCAGTGCTGACGTAAGGGGCGTGGGTACCCTGGCGCAGAAAGGTTCGGACATTCTGGGCCGCAAGCCTCAGGGTGGACCCTGCTGTCCTCAGACAGTCTAAATTTAACTGTAAATTACGTTATTTTTTTCACCTCAGTTTTTATTTCTGTTTCATGTCTATTGATTTTAAAATACGAAGTATATGTTGCCTTCTCGTCACCAAAATACAGGTGAAAGTTATGACATACAGACAGGAAGTAGATGTTTTGAAAATGTAGCACAGATATTTGGGAACAACGATAAATTAAAATCTGATTCAGGAGGAAATCAAGAGGAAATTGAACTTGGGTAATGCTTGCTACCATTCAGTCCAGAACCTTTTGTCTTCTCGTCTGCTGTCCAAAAACATAAAAATTAGAATATTAAAAAAAACTATAATTTTGCCTATAGTTCTGTATGGATGTGAAACTTGGTCTCTGATATTAAGGGAGTAACATAGACTGTGGGTGTCTGAGAACAGGGTGTTGAGGAGAATGAAGTGACAGGAGGTTGGAGAAAACTGCATAATGAGGAACTTCATAACTTGTACTCTTCTCCAAGTATAATTAGAATGATCAGGTCAAGGAGAATGAGGTGGGCAGGGCATGTAGCACGAATGGGGGAGACTGGAAATGCATATAGGATATTGATGGGAAAGCCACAAGGAAAGAGCCAGTGGGATAACCATGACGTAGGTGGGTGGACAACGGTTCTTAGAGAGATAGGATGGGATTTTATGGATTGGATTGATCTGGCTCAGAATATGGACCAGTGGAGGGCTCTTGTGAACATGGTAATGAACCTTCGGGTTCCATAAAATGCTGGGAAATTCTTGAGTAGCTGCAGAATTGGCGACTCCTCCAGAAAGGCTCAGCTCGTGAGTAAGTGTGTATGTCCATACAGTCATGTACTCTCGTGTTGACATTACGTAATGTAGGCCCATCGAATAATAGAATATTACTGCCGCTCATTTATATTACCTAGTAACTGCCATAGCTCATTCGGTAATGCGACGGGTAATGAGCTTTTTTTTTATTGCTAGTGGGGTGGGACGAAGTCCTTTGCACTGCGGCCACCTCTGGCCTATTATACCAGCCCCAGATGATAGGTGAGGGTGATTGTGAAGCGATTGTTGAGAAGGAAAAATCTTACCCCCTACAGGGAATCGAACCCCGGCTATCAAGCCCATAGCTCAGGGCCGCGTCATAGTTCAAGCGGTTAGTCGCTGGCTTCCCACCGCGGCGGCCCGGGTTCGATCTAGGGTCTGGTCAAGTGGATTTGTGCTGGACAAAGAGACGCTGGGGCAGGTTTTCTCCGAGTAATTCGGTTTCCCCTGCCAATCTTCACTCCACCAACTTCCAGATCGGCTCTGGAGCCCATCCCCAATAGGTACACCGGGAGCCGTTTCCCCGGGGGTAAAGCGGCAGAGCGTGAAGCTGAAAACTCACTCCCATCTAGTGCCGAGGTCAAGAATGGTGAAGCTGTGCTTTCACTTCCCCATACGTCTTCATAGCGGGGTATCCTGTATCTTTTTAGTAACTTGTAAAGGAGAACAACTGCAAATGGTTTTTGTAATTTTGCAAGTTGCTATTGACGTGTGAACGCTTGTGGTGCGCTTAGGGTAGCGTTGGGTTGGGTGGAATATGTGTGAAATGTGCTCATGTGGGGGGAGGGGGTGCTACCCTTCAAAGACTTTCGCAGAGGGCTGACTTACTTTTGCAGTAGATCTCTTCATAAAAGTTTCAAGAGGATGTCTATAGGAAAAATGGTTAAACCGACATAAACAGGCAGTAAATGTCAGCTTTTTCAGTGGCCGAAGGCAGGTTTTTGGAAGCAGAAAGGGCATCTGTCTGCACATTCTATTTATGGCATGGCAGTTCTCCAGAGTATGGGCATCCATTAACGATATTAAAAGACCCTTGAGTCTACAACTCCAGTGGGCCTGGAATGCCGACAGTGGTGATAACTAAAGATCAGTTTAAATGCCATCATAAATTTCTCTAAAGTTCATTGAAGGCCTATACATTTCTTTAACTTTACTATAGGCCTGTTTATTTATTTACCATTTATTTAGGCTTATATATTTCTTAAAAAGTATTCGTCGTAGGCCTGTATACTTTTTATTTCTTTAATGGTCATTTTAGGCTTATACGTACATTTCTCTACACTTCGCTGTGGTATATGAATTTCTTTTAAATTCACTGTAGGCCTGTATATTTCTTTTAAAGCTTTACTGAGGCAAAATTTTCATTGTATCTTTCTGCCTTTCTTTAAAATGTTTACTCTAGCTTTATACCGTTCTTTAAAGTACCTTGTCGGCCGATATATTCCAAACTTAATCACACTGTGAATACCCGGTTTGGACTGAGCGTGTAATACGGTCTAGGGTTCGAATTTCCTTCGAGACATGTTCTGTTACCGCAGGCCCGTGTGTTCTTGTAATTTTTCAGAATTTTCCATGGGCGGATCCCTTATCTAAGAGACGTATTCCATGTCGTAAAGCTGAGTGCCTAATCCATTGAAGAAGAATAAGGCTCACTATGTTCGCAAGAAGGGAATTAGTGCTTAGTATGACAGTGATAAACGTTTGGGACAGGGGAGGTGATGTATCATGGAGTTAGTTGTAACATGTTTCATTGACGGATACATGGATTTGGTATTTTGCACGTCGCGCCTATAAGAAATATGATAGGTTGATTGTGCAAAAATTAGATAAGCTATCTTCTACAGAAAATATAACTTTGATAAAATAAAGGATTGGTGATTAGTGGGACATACACCATGCACTGGGAAGGGGGAAATGCATACAGAATTTTAGACAGTGTATGAAGAGAGCCGAACACAGTGGCATGAACTGTCTTCGCTCTCTCAAACGCTGGGATCGTGGGTTCGAATCCCACTCAAGGCATGAATATCTCTATGTGCGTTTATTCTGTGTTTATGTTGTCTTATGTGTAGGTAGCGGCCTTGCGAGGGGCTGATCACTCGTCCAAGGGGTCCTACTGTCGTAAAAATGATTACTAAACTGAAGACGAGGCCAGGGCCCAACGAAGGGCTGTAGTGCCATTGATGGTCAAGGAAGGAGTGAAATATGAAGAGAAGAGACCACTTTGGAGACCTACGCGTAGACGGAAGGGTAATATTAAAGTAGATTTTGAAGAATGGGGTGTGAAGGATGGGATAGGACAGTTGTACGACTCTCAGAGCTTTGAGGCAGTAAAATATGGTCATGAGTCCCTCGGGACTCGGAATCAAGAATGATTCTGCGGGCGAGGGCCAGTATCAGTTTACCTGTTAATGTCGGGCTCCTGTTAACACTGCTACGAACCATTGGGTTTCATAAAAACGGACCATTTCTTGACTATCTGAGCGACTGCTGCCTTCTCAAGGCCTCTCTTCCGTGGGTTATCGGTTCGAGGCCGACTATTCCGATTAAGTCTTTCATGTTTTTTCTCAGTCCCTGTACTCAGATGCTAGTAATCTATACTCACATTATGTTAAAAAGGACATTGTCTGGTAGTGAAGGCATAACAGTAGAAGCATAGATTAATTATTTTATGCAGTTATTATCATGCCACGAAATTGCAGCGAATACAGCCCATCGTGCGGTATTATTATTCTGTGTTACTTGCGGGACAGGTCAGTATAGCGACCGCACTATGGCATTGGATGACGGTGGAGTTTGGGTTCGATTCCTAGTAGGGGCAAGGGGCTTCTCTCGTTATCTAAGCATTCATACCGGCTCTGGGGTCTACCCAGCCCCCTATAAATTTGTTACCGGGGCTGTGTCCCCTGGGGAAGAAAGTTTATGGTGTAAAGATGAATACCTACCTCCATCTAGTACCTAGACCAAGAACTGTGAAGCTATACGTCCACTTCCCCATACGTCGTCATGGTGTGATGATTAAGTAAGAACAGGGATATCTTTCTGACATTTACAAGTTATATGCGAGCCATCCAACATTACTGTCTCATTTGCTAATGACTTACCATCACAGATACAGGCAGGTACCCTGCAGAGCATTGAACTGCTTGTGCTTCTAGTGTTATCGGCATGTTGATTCTGCCGATTGATTTTAATGTTTATTTCTTAAGGCGCGTCCACATTACTCGTGCTCGTGCTCGACAGGCTTCTGCACGTCGGGAGACTCGTCTGGCTTTTACTTGTGCTCGTAAATCTTCGTCCACACTACTTCAGTTGCTCGCCAGGCTTCGGCGTGTGAGGATCCGTATATTT
Organism: Cryptotermes secundus; assembly: GCF_002891405.2. Taxonomy (NCBI): domain Eukaryota; kingdom Metazoa; phylum Arthropoda; class Insecta; order Blattodea; family Kalotermitidae; genus Cryptotermes; species Cryptotermes secundus. The sequence goes on along the minus strand of NW_019741302.1, from coordinate 785,361 downwards.
ACTCGCAGTGTGTATAGGCTGTAGTCGTATGTTAATTTATTGGCTATTTTTTTTAAATTAAACATTTTAAATTTGCTTGTCTCGTGACTTATCATATCGTCCACATTACTCGCAAGCATAGCGAATCTCACGAGCACGAAAACGAGCACGAGTAATGTGGACGCGCATTTAGACTGTCTGATGCCACAGCAATGCGACTTCCAGTTGTGTTGTTTTGGTGTTCTATTGGCCTGTTCTGCAAGGCTGCTGAAACACTAACAAGGTAGAGTCCCTGTCAGTAAGGCACTGAAAGAGAGCCCGCGCCCTAGCTCAAGCGGTTAGTCGCTAGCTACCCATCGCGGCGGCCCGGGTTCGATCCCGGGTCTGGTCAAGTGGGAATGTGTGGTGGACAAAGTGGCGCTGGGGCAGGTTTTCTCCGAGTACTTCGGTTTCCCCTGCCAATCTTCATTCCACCAATTGCTCCACAATCACCCTCACCTATCATCTGGGGCTGGTACAATAGGCCAGAAGTGGCCACAGTACAAGGGACTTAGTCACACCCAACTAGCAATAATAAAAAGGCACTGAAAATGAAGGTGTATTTGTCTTGCAAAGAATTCTTGTAACATGCACCCCTGTCACACTTGCATGAGTCAAATCGAGTCGAAAGCTGAGGCTCTGCCTGTGCAGAGTTCTGAGATGGGTATACGTAATGAGAACGAACACGAATGAAGGCCTGTGCGAACGCCCGAACTCAGTGTACAGTGGTGTTCGTTCGCTTTTGGCCCGATTCGCTGTCAGAACAGTACACCAAAGAAAGTTCGTGCACAATGTGGACAGGATGTTTCAAACGTCTGCAGTTCTCTTCTGATTGCATATGTTCTTCTTAATTCATTTTATTTCGTTTTCTCTTTGTATTTGCCGATACTCACTTTCTCTCGTGAAATGGGCAAGTGACACAGAAGAAATGTTAATAGTATCAGAATACAGAGAGAGAGAAAACGTTTGTTAGAATCAACAAATTCATTTCACTACATAAATTGAAAGTAAACGGTGCCTGTGATGAAATCGGCCAACTGCTTGGGGGGGGGGGGACGGATGCACTGTTGTCATAGTTCAGGTGTGAAGAGCAAAAGCAGGTGATGAAAGAATCTGGAGTTGGCTCAGAAGAAACATGTAAGTCAACATGAAGCTACAGCCGCGTTCACGAACATGGCAACGATACGGAATTTAGCTGAATGCGGAGGTTCCATCGATGTGTAGGCGAATTATCGAACAGCGAAACATTCGAGAAGCCTCGGACATTATGTTGTTTCGCTTTCCTTCCAATATGATTGAGTGGACTTGCCTTCTCAGAACGTAATAACAAATGTCTTAAAATAATGTGGTCGTGGCAATGCTTGCTTGTAAGAAGGCTGAAGTGTTATTTCTTTTATTATTATTGCTAGTGGGGTGGGACTAAGTCCCATGTACTGCGGCTACTTCTGGCCTATTGTACCAGCCCCAGATGATAGGTGAGGGTGGTTGTGGAACAATTGGTGGAATGAAGATTGGCAGGGGAAACCGAAGTACTAGGAGAAAACCTGCCCCAGCGCCACTTTGTGCACCACAAATCCCACTTCACCAGACCCCGGGATCGAACCCGGGCCGCCGCGGTAGGAAGCCAGCGACTAACCGCTTGAGCTATGGCGCGGCCATAAGGCTGAAGTAATTGGGCAGTTTAAATTGTTACATAATGAGGAACTTTGTGATTTATACAGGTCACCCTTAGTTGAGCCGGCTCAAAGAATTCTCACAGGCGGTGGGGATAAAGGTACTGGGGTAGGAGGGCCATTTAAATACGCTAAAATAGCGAAGCAGCAATTTAAAAGCAGAGGAAACTGTATGAGTGCACGAGTATCGACGGCGGGAGGGCACAAAGGAAGGGTAGACGGACTGGGGGTCGATCCATGAACATTCGTTGTCCGGCTGTACTGTATGGTATTGCATTAGTAGAACAGTGACATCCACGGAGCTGCGATGTGCTCAGATGTGAGTGGGATGGAGCAGGCAAGGAATGCGGTAATAATTCTGTTGGTGAAGTCTCTTGGAAGACCTTCGTTTTGAAGACCTCGAAGGAGATGGGAGAATAATAGTAAAACATATCGTAAGGAGACACGTTTTGATGCTCAGCGGTGGATAGAGCTGGCACAAAATCGGCAGCGTTTCATATTAGCTGTGCTCAGTTCTGCTTCACATACTCCTGCTGTCAGTAAGAGATGCGCCGAGTGAGTACAGAGATCGTTTCCTTCTTGGAGAACACTGTTGGAATGCTGAGAGCGAAGTAGCTATCATGAACAGAGTTTCGTAATTTTCATCAGTTCCTCCAGTCCAACGGAGTCTGTATAACATCGGGCTGGACGGCAAGGACGCGATTCTCGGCAAGAGAAAGAGATTGTTCTGTGCTCCACAGGGTCCAGACCGGCTCTGGCGTCCACCCAGTCTCCATTCAAATGGGTACCGGGGTGACTTCGGCGAGGGTAAAGCGGTCTGGGCATGAAGCTGGCCACTCACCTCCTACTAGCGCAGAGAGCAACAATGGTGGAGCCTTATCTCCACTTCCCCACGCGTCTCCATGGCGTCGTGCTTAATTAATTAAGCTCAGGTACTTTACCTTTTACCTTTACCTATAGTTGAACCAAATTACAATACTTTACAGTGAACACAACCACTTCCTTTTTACAAACATTCCAGGTTTGTCGTTATTAGGTAGGCCGTACGCTGGCATGCGTCAAGACATGTAGCAGTCGAGACACGATGTCTGCGACATGACGCAAAGAAAGGAAACCAGTTGAAACGAATGGGTTTATGAAAACTGCTGCATACCGGTCTGAGTCCTGATGTTGACGAATCACGATTGAAGCAAGACTGCGTGTTTTGTCTCATGTCTTGATGCAGTTGGTGTGCGTCCGCCCTTAAAGCATAATTTGAAGCTACTTAAACCTACAGTTTAAATGAGTGGTGTAAAATAACCGTAGGAACAAACTAACGAAGCTAAAGTAACTATTGACGTTTGTGCTGCTTCTAATGGGCATTGGAGAAGTACAGGATCCGCCACTGAGGTCGGGTGTTGTGTTAGCATGGTTAGTCAATGTAACAGTGACATACCAAACAGACAGGGTAAATTAGTTCAGCTTATTGTTGAGCGATCTGCTCGAAATGTTCTCTGTTACAGCTTAGATAATGGTGTAACAGCATAAATATAATGCATTTCATTGCCCATAGTTTATTTCATAAGAATAATCTGTTTAAAATGCCCGCAATTACAGTTTAAACATTGTTGTAACAAGACAAATTGATTCACGGGCCAGTTCGCCATGATTACTGAGATTGCGTGCGTTTACGAGTGGACTGGTACACACGTAAGTTCCTCTACTTCATTTATCTATTTACAGGCTCGCGTTCTAGAACACCTGGCTACAGTGGCGGACCCTCCATTGTCGTTTCCTTCTGTGTTAACTGTAGGCCACTATAGAAGTAAATCAGCTGATTGCTTATGTTTACTTACTGTAATACAACTTAGAAGTGTTACCGATACAAGCGGAGAGGCCGCGCCATACTCAAGCGGTTAGTCGCTGGCTTCCCACCGCGGCGGCCCGGGTTCGATCCCGAATCTGGTCAAGTGGGATTTGTGGTGGAAAAAAGTGGCGCTGGGGCGGGTTTTCTCCTAGTACTTCAGTTTCCCCTGCCAATCTTCATTCCACCAAATTCTCCATCATAGTAATCACCCGGGCCAGGCAACAATAGGCCAATCAGTGGCCGCCGTGCCGAGTGAACCCAGTTGGACTCCACCCCCGACTAAGAGAATACAAATGTAGAGAGTTTTCCGTCACACACACACACACACACACACACAAATGTTATTCTTTCCCTGTCAGCTTGTTTCGGCCCAGACAGGCCATCGTTAGGTGACACGTGAGAAATACACAAATGATAACGGGATTCTATAAAATTACGATGCTAGCATAAATTTGAAAAGTTGTTAGTTAAATTACGTCGAATCCGACATACATACATTTAATTTAAAGAATTAAAACATACAAAGTGGCGCAGTTGGTTCAGGCACTATGCTACAAGACCGAAGGTCGCTGGTTCGAATACCGATGAGGTAATTGGATTCTTCAATTGACCTAATACTTCCAGACGCATTATGGCTCTGGGGTGAACTCAGCTTCTAACAGAAATGAGTACCAGGAATCTTCCTGGAGGGTAAAGGACGGCCGGCGAGTGAGGCTGACAAACTCATCACCATCTATAAGACAGTTGTCTAGAAGACATGGGGTCCTCGACGTCACATAAGGCTTTGGGTCTCCATGGCCTGTTACAGGGAGAGCTTTACCTTTTTTTTTAGCTTTAGATAAACGTATTAAATTTNGGGGGGGGGGGGAGGAAAATATTGGGGGAATCTTAGAAAATAGTCGGTCGAAATAAGAAGGGTGGTGTGCTTGTGTTGGCTGTGGTTGATTAACGTACGTACATTCGTTTAGTTATGATGTGAGGGCGATGGTACATAGTGTTTTGTGGACCCGATGTTCTGTACAGAAGATTCTTTTCTTCCTAGGCGCCGTAGTTATATTGTTGAGGGAACTGAGGGAACTGGGTTCAAAAGGATATTGCTTGCGTGATGTTTTGTTGAGCATACCTTTCCTTTTTGTTGATGTATACTATTAAGTACTTTAGTGTATTATTCCTGGTGGCGTGTGATATCTGTGAAGGCAGTTTTCTGTGGTTACCAATTGAACCAATTTGTTCGGTGAAAATTCATTGCAATGAGACGAGAATCGAACCAGAGCCGAAAAATTGGTACACTGATGTCACTCTATATCATCTTTTTATGGTTTTACAGCCGTTTTAGTTTTGGCAGCTTTATAAGTTTCTTAATCCCTACACGGTGAGTAGGACTTTTTGGACGGGGGATCAGCCCGTCGCAGGGCTACTGCCTACACACAAAACAACACAAACAAAGAATAAATGCACAAACATCCATTCTTCGAGTGGGATTCGAACCCACCATCCCAGTGTTCGAGCGGGTGAAGATGATTCGTGCCTTAGACCGCGCGGCCACTGTGATCATACATGAGATTAATCATGTGCTGGATTTTTGGACATATCGTACGGAGTCACAGCTTGCGGTTGCGATGACTTCCTGAGGAAGGCAGATAATATGGGTAGTTGTAATCTGGCTGGTGCCTGACGTACAGACATCAGCTGTTGGCATCGATCCGTCTCAACGCTTGCTGTGCTGGACGTGACTTGCCTTTGACAACTTCTGTTAGAAGTTTCAAAGGTCATGATGTGCTGTAGTATTCTGAAATCGGGGAACGCAGTTTGATCCTTGCTGTATGCACGAGTGAGTTAGTCCGAAACTCACATTCGAGAGGTACCCGGAGCAATTGACGACGGCAAATTAACCAACATGAATGCTTCTCTTCAGTGCCTCCAACCAATTACCGGTATAATACCATATAATAGGTCACGACGGATTTATCTACGACCTTATCTGTTAACCATTCATCACATAGATGTGGATAGCATTAACAAAATCCTTACTCTATAGCCGGAGCCGGGATAGTCCAATCGATGTAGCAATGAGCTACGGTCTGGTCTCCCTTCTCCACAGTGTCCAGACCGGCTCTGAGGCCCACCCATACTTCTATCCAGTGAGTACAGAGGGGCTCTCCCTTTCAGCAAAGCGTCCTAGGCGTGAAGCTGACTGCTGACCTCCATGTAGTACATAGGTCAAGAATGGTGGAGCTGTATCTCCATTCCCCCATATATCTTCATTACGTAGTGCTTAATTTATTGAACACGGGGACAGCTTCGCCTTTTTATCTCACTCCGTAACCGGCCAAATGACGAGTCAGTGATGAATTCCTCGCCTTAGAGAATGGGAATGTGCTACTGTGCTGCCTAATCAGGGACATCGCTGATAGTTGAGCATAGAGCAGCAGTGGAATGTTGATTATCTTGGTAAAACCTAATACGTACTGTTGGAGAGAGACCTGCTATAGTGCCACTTCGTCCACGATATCGCTAGGGATTGAACCCGGTCTCCGCTGTGATCTAGTGTCTAACCGACTGAGCTGTGACACGGCCTCTTATAGGAATAAGCGCGTGCCTTTGTATTCGGGAGCTATTCGGTTCGAAGCTTGGTCGGGTTCCCAGTTATGCTGACCAAGGCTTCCCCTGATTTTCTTCACTTTCAATGCGAATGCTTATTTTAAATCTCGGCTGTATCCGAAAAGGAGTTTCCATTGCTGAGAGCGTATATATATATTCAGTGAAATTATGATTTGATGTACAGCTATAAGAGTAGGGGCTATCTGTGGAAGCTGTAGCTATGTCATGTAAATAATTTGTTGCGTTTGAGATCGTTCAGTGTAATGTGCGACTGCGTATGAACACAAAGGAGGATGGGAAATACATATGGGAAGAAAATGTGGAGTATAGTGATGACGTCGAAATGATTTCTATCAGTGAAATTTGTTAGTATAAATTCATAATTATTTAAGTTATTAATGTTAGGTATTTTAGATAATTTGGCGTTGATAATTCAACATGATTTATGTATGTAACGAATAAATGATGGTTTGAATGAACATGGAAGAAAGCGTTTTTAGCACATTACGCTACACTGTGTCGGTATAGAGACGGGCTACGGGCTGGACGGCCGGAGTTTGATTCCCGGTAGGCACAAGGGATTTTTCTCTGCTCCACTGCGTCCAGACCGGCTCTGGAGCCAACCCGGCCTCCTGTTCAATGGGTACGCGGGACATTTCTCCGGGGTTAAAGCGGTTGGAGCATGAAGCTAACCACTCGGTATAGTGCCGAAATCAAGAATGGTGTTGTACCTCCACTCCCCCATTTGTTTTCATGGCGTAATGCTCATTTAATTAAGCACAGGGATAACTTTGCCTTTACGCTACACGGATGATTAACACACTTTTCATAATAATCCTTCATAATTCAGCAAGTTGTTAAATAAATTAACGATAAAAGCATAATAAATTCACTCATTCAGGAAGGTATTGAACGCTTAATGAAGTTTTCATTTCGTTGTGTATGAAATTTGGTCTCCGATAATCTAATGGAACAATAGCGTTGTGATTCGAGTAAGTGGATCCATGACGGCACTGTCCTCTGTTGTACGTAGACTAGCGCGCCACGTTAATTCTATTGGCAGTACCGGAACAATGGCTTTGTATTTATGTGCCCTCATAATCAGGACATTGTCTCCTGGATCACAGGAGGTCAGATTGCCTCACAGTACGTATTGTTGGAGATAAACATGCGGTTGAGAACCTGCCTGACACATTTGATTGCGCAGAATCGTGTACCAACAAACAGGATAACAACCGAAGGAGTAAACGCTCTGCCCTTTGAAGTGCATACAGTTCAGAGAAAATTGTGCATGTCCCATATAATTTATCGCGACTTTTCTTCTTCTGACTCTCAAGGACAAGGCTTCTTGGGCTGCTTCTCCACGAGAGTTTGTGGCCAGTCTTAGTGAACCAGTGATTAATCGTGTGGCTATATGGAAACAGCTCTGTGTCAGTCAGTGAACTAGCTTCCAGGCGGTTCGCTCATTCTGTTATTATTTGTTTTGTCCGTTGCTACGAAACGTAGCAGCCTGCTACTATGCAGCGGAGGTTCTCCTGTTGACTGCGTTACCCCGACATTATGTGTACTGAAGCGTTGTCTAGCAATGGTTTATTCCGTCACAGTATCTACTAATACTGTAGGTGGTGTTGAAACGTGTGAGGTTTAATCTTTCTGAACTCTCCAGTGGCGAGGATATTAACGTTTATGCAGTATGTAAGTACACTTCACGTTCGAAGTAATGAGCGTTGGAATAGGCAGAAATGTACATTGGATAATTGTTGGTCACTGATTCTCTACCTCTTTGTACGTGCTCTGTCGGATTAGTTCTGCAACCGAAGAATAAAGCACGATGCTGATGCAAAGAAGACATTCGTACGAATGTTCATTTAGAAGCTTCGAAAACAAAGCCACACACTATTCGTACAAATTTCTGTTCGTACCTCAGAGGAAATGCATTACGTCTCCGCCACAGAGACACAACCAATTTATACTGTTAAAGGAAAGAATCGCTTTTTAATGTGAGAACCATACGAAACACACAGATACACTTTGTTGGCAGAATACAGCAGAGTTGTAGTCTGTTCAGGCAGGTGGTACATGTAGAACCACTGGGCTTTAAAGGTTTAAGCGATACGGTAATTCATTCCAGCGTGTCTTGCCCGCATCTGGAGGGAAAGTGAACGCCAGGTGACTGTCCGGGCTATATAGGCTCTGTTCACTGTAACCTTCATGTTGCAGGTCAAACCCGCAATTGTAACATTCATATGTTTTGAAAGATAGTTTCTGCTTTCAAGATTGTAACACGCATGGTAGCAGATCCCAGTGTGTGCCTGTCATTGCTGGTCCTTTCTGTTGCCTCATGTAGGATGTAATTGTAAAAAAAAAATCGTCGCATTTAACATGTTATCGGTTGTCGTACTAACCCATGACTGCTGTATCCAATATGTTGTGTATATCCATCCATCCATCAGTAATCTGTCAGACGACAGGTCCACAGTCTCTTCCAAAACAGTTCCTCCACTTAATGCGATCTTCTGTTTTTGGAAAGAGACTATCCAGGAAAAGTGATAATGTGGTAGTTTTTCCATTTGCTTTCCACATCGCAGTACAGCAGCCGTTCAAACCACTCTGGTCACGCCTGTTGCTATACGAACTTGAACCATCTCGAGCATCATTTGCTCTGTGCTTCAAGTCGCTGCTGATATATATATATATATATGCTGTATATATATAGAACTATATGTGTGTTTGTGTTTGTGTGTGTGTGTATGTGTGTGTGGTGATTGAATCTCCTTATGGACCTACATACACCGTATTTTGGAATGTATTGTTATCGAGGAAGTTCACTCAAATGGTGACGCTTTGACTGTATCCGGGAAGTGCCTAGTTCGAATCTCAGCTGTCCCGACAGAGCTTTTTTCGTGATTTTCTTTAATCCCTCCCTCATGGAAATGCCGGGCTAATAGGGCATACCTCAGTTAGGTCATGACCATTTACTTTCACGCCCTTTTCATTTCAGAATTCAGTAATCGTCTTACCGTTCAACGCCATATTGTATGTAAAACTGGCGGCGCAGTTGAATAAATCGCAAAAAAAAAAAAACTTAAATTTGAAAGAGGACTTCCAATATTTTATGCCATTTAATTATTAGGGTGAAAATATCAAGGATGGTAACAAAATTGGGGTATGTGCTGAACATGAAAGGGATACAAAAATTGAATCTGAAGAGGGAAGCGGTCATTCGTGGAGCTGGATATAAATGGAAGGATAACATTAAAATGGATCTGAAAGAAATAGGATATGAGGATGCGGACTGGACTTATGTGCGACTATTAGCCCCTCACGATAGGCACTTTCGTGGAGCAGCTAAGTTGGGTAATTCCCCCCCCCTGCTATAGTCTGTCTTCCTTCTTATTTGAGGTTTCTGGTTGTTTTTGTTAGTTTGCTGGGTGGTTGAAGTGGTTATGAACTGTCTAGGTTTAACCCGGGGAATCATTAATTTCTTTACTTTCTTCATAAGTCTGTTGTGTGATTATGTGGTCTGAGTAATACGGTTTCGCTTTCCGGGATCTCAGTTTTGGCCATCAGCAGACAGGAGACGTAACGCTGATGCTGAGATAATACAAGCCTTTCAAGGTCCCGCCAAATTCTTGTGTTTAATCCTGACGCAGCTTGTAAAGGCTAAGGAGATACATTCTTCAGAAACAGGGAGAAGAGAAGATGAGAGACGTGATAACACGAAGGCGATATGGTTACGCGATATAAAACATATCAGCAGAGGGACGAGGGATTCAGTCATGATTGTAGGCACGGAGAGAAATCGATAGTTCCTCGTAATTACGAATCGCGATTCATTTTGACGTAGGTGAACGCCGTTATGGTTGATAAGTGAGTAATTCTAGGGGCACGCGGTAGCGTAGTTGGTTGGGGCACTATGCTACAAGCCGGAAGGTCGCGGGTTCAAGTCCCAATGAGGTCATTGGATTTTTTCAGTTGACCTAATCCTTCCAGCCGCACTATGGCCCTGGGGTCGACTCAGCCTCTTAACAGAAATGAGTACCAGGAATATTCTTGGGGGTAAAGGGCGGCCGGCGCGTAGGGCTGACAACCTTGCTGCCATCTATGAGTCGATTGTCTAGAAAATGTGGGAACCTCAACATTCACAACCCTATGGGCCTCCCGAAACATATAGTGTGATAAGATTATATCATAGATATATTATTTGTGTGACGGCTGTTAAAACTTACCGATTAATAAGAACAGTTTGGTGCTCTGTTAGCCTTAGCATTTCTTTTTCTAAATTAGAGTTAAAAGACCTTTTTAGTAAAACTGTTGATTTATATCTATTCGATTAATTTTACACTTTCGTACACAAGAGGAAAGACGGTCAAAGTTGCCGTTATTTCACACAGCTTGTGATGTCGCCAAACGCGTGTTCCTGGGGGACAACAGAGTAAACACATATCCCTTCTCTGGACCGTTTTGTGTTACCGACAAAGACGGGGGTTCGTTATAAAAGAAGCCGACACCTTAAGTTACGATATATCAACTAAAACCTTTAGCCTACAGATGAGTGTGTATCTTTTCTCGGCGACAAAACAGCTTTGAAGCCTTGTTTGTGTTTTTGTCTAATGATTAATGGTGAAAGCATCTCGGTTCTTGCCTCTAACTCCATTCTAACATACAGTATTTTACTAGAAGGAGTAGACGTCAACAGACAGTGGCCAATGACTGATGTACTGACTAGCTGCTCTTGGACGGTGGTCAGGGGAGTACCCTTAAGCGCGATTAAAGCCGCGACAAATGCTATCGAAATTACTTTGGCGTGTGGGCCTAATTGAATTTCTGTGGACTCTCGTCCCATTACAAACAGCGCATTTCACTTCCCTGCCCATGTTCCTCGTCTGTGTTTACTTCAGTTCCCTATACATCGTGAATAGAATATTAACTTCATAATGCAGGATCTTCCTTAAAATGCTGGTTCTGTAAGATTCTGAAGTTAGATATCACGTGAGCAAGGGCTCGTTATCGGACCCCGTTCTGAGCCTCTCGGCTCCACTGCACACCCCACATCCAGCTTCTCCAAGGAAAATTACTGTCCTCCCATCCAGGCCTAAGTCTCCCAAGTGATGTCTTTTCTTGGGGCTCGGACCAAAATTTTGTCGCCCATATGCATGCTACATGTCCTGTCAATCGCATCCGTAATTTAATCACCCTAACACTATAGAGTAAGAAATGCAGGACATGAAGCTTCTCTTTATGACTTCCTGTTACTTCTGTTTCCTTAGATCCAAGTTGGGCACAGTCCTGAGCTAATTCCAGCAATTTCGCGTCCTCACAACTTGTCTGCTCCTTAATGTTATCCTCTCGTATTCTTCCCTGTATGTTATATGGATATTTCCAAAAGGTTTCTCTCCGAAGTTCTGCGTGCCCTCCTTGTCTACCTCATTAGAGCCTACAGAAAGAGAATCCATGCATCGAACGGGATTCGAAGCTGTGATTCTTGTGTTCAGGTGTATACATTTTACGAACAGTAGCTGGCGTAAAATTGAAAACCCTATTTGTAGAATGTCAGTTGGGGGGGGGGAATACGAAATGTAGCACTTCCTTAGAAATGGGAGCGTCTCTGATAATAGACTTACTGTGGGCTGCAGTGCATTCTGCAGACTTCCATCTTGCTGGCGCACTGGGTAGTGGAGATGTTTTATTGTGTGTAGCGCTGTGCACCCTTGACGCCTTACTTATGCGGTCCACAGTTCGAGATAGGGCCGGGCTGAGAAACCTGCACACACTTGTATTTACTGGCTGTCATCTTTATTAGTAGCCACAGGCAAGAGAAGAGCGTTCCTTGTCCATTCAAAAGAGACTTTTGTTTTCTATTTCATGCTGATTTTTAAATGGCTTAAATTCTAATCTGGCAAATGACTAGATGGCTATACATTTATATTCGGTCTAAACCCATGTATTTCTTCCGAATTGACATAACAGATTCGGAATCAGTGTAAGCCTACCAATTTACTTAGCTTCAAGGAACTTAAAAGTATTTCTAGTTAACGGTACTGTTGATTTATTTACTTGGAAACAATGCTCAGTTTAGGAGAAGACAAGACTAAATGGGCAGTTTCCCTGGGTCCTGTCTGTTTACTTCACTTCTCTTGCGGATGAGGCCCGTAGCCTGTTCCAGCCTCATCTGTTCATCTTCGCCTGGGCGTACCAGCATTTCGCCTTCCTTTCGGTTTGTGTTTGAATACTTTATGTAGCATTCGCTCTTTAAGCATTGCGCGGAATAAACAATATGATACACAGGATGACCACAATTTATTCACCACATTTCAAGTACATACAAAATGCAGAGTATATGAGATACCGAGAATTGGTTTGCTTTACTTGAAAAAACTACACATCAAGTTTAATATATCACAGAGTGAGCGCCATTTGTAGCTCGCAGAATGTCCAAACGGTACTCGATTTCGCGTTGCGTGTTTTCCAGCATCTGAGATGTCACAGAAACAACTGAACTGTTGATTCGTGCACGAAGTTCAACTGCACTATTAACTTCTGCCTGGAATACCTGGTCCTTCATATAACCCCAAAAGAAAAATCTAATGGTGTTATATCTGGGGATTGGTCCGTCCCCCCCAGTCCATGTATTTGGAAATTTTTATTCAGAGACTCTCTCACTGTAAGGCCGCAGTGTGGAGGGACACCATCTTGTTGAAAGAAAACGTTCGCTTGAAGGTGTGCCATCTACGGGAGACTCTCTCACTGTAAGG